>NC_061514.1:41402928-41547700 GCF_022539505.1 Lolium rigidum | reverse complement strand
CATATGAATACGCGGATGATATCGTGTTGAGGAGGTGGAAGGATTTGACTCGGTGATTTTTTATTCTTCTTTGACCTGCGTAATTGCCAATAATGAAGGAGAAGGAGATGGATTACTCAACCTTTATATACTCACATAATGTATATGAAAGATTGTTATCTGCGTTTGCAATTAACATACTCCGGAGTATATATTTTGGATAATGCTCGCATAACATATCTTCTGGTCTTTGCATCTCAAGGTGCATGGTGCAATTTATTACAACGCCATGAAGTTTGAAATGAACAAGTAAGGAAACTACAGAATACCACAAACTATAATATATTGCTAAACCATCGCTCATGTAGGTTGCTTGTGAATAAAAAAAAGGTTTTGTGTGATCCGAGATAATGGAAGGGATGGTGGAATGATTTGTGAGCTGTGCTAGTTCATTGCTTGTGAATAAAAGAAGGAAATTGAGAAAGATTACTCAGTGTCTTCTACGTGCAAAACAATGTTCTTTGTGTTTGCACTTAATTAAATTTTGGATACTCAATCCATCTAAAAATACAAGGCACGATTTTTAGCATGGTCTTTGATGAACGAATTTGACCACTAATATATACTAAATTATATGGGTTCATACGTATAGATGGTATCGTTGCATTTCATCTTGCAATCTTTTCCATTTCATACATATTTATACAAAATTTGTGAACATATTATAAGTACAAATCATAACCAAACTTGTAAGTCATTGGCCAACAAAATTCAAGAACGCCTTATATTTTGGGACGGTGGGAGTAATAGCCATAAAATCTCTTCATATCTTTGCATATGAAGACACACATTGTACAATTTATTACAATGTCATGAAGTTTGGAATAAATAAATCGAACGAGGAATGATTCATTGGAAACTACAATTCCACATATTTAGTAGTGCTACATTGGCACCAACATGGAGCCTGCGCTAAGTTTTCACAATCTTTTGTATCTCACCGGCCATAGAGAGTTTTCGACACTCCAAATGTAAAGGTTGATGCATTTTCCTTATCAAGGACAAGTTTGTTACAACAAAACCACATTGACAAACTTGGAGGTTTATGTGTTCGGTTCATCGGCTCACCCAACGAACTTGCGTAGGCACCTCATTGGTAAGAACATGGTCCCTTATCACGACAACTGGTGTCATGTCTACTATCTGAAGAGTTAGATGATGGGGTAACTGGTGTGCCCATGTCGTAACATCCTCTTCGGTGCTCAGCGGACATGGCGGCCATAGGAAGCAGCGATGGAAGCTTCCACAACAACAAAGCTGAGATGCAAAAGAAATATGGGGGGTGTTGTAGATGACTAGGCAGCCAGCAACGATGTGACAGATTGCGGAAGTCGAGAAAGAGCGAGAGAGGGGAATTGAAATGCCCCGCCAACACCGGTTGTGGTGGCATGTGTTTTTGGGGAATAATTTTTTATTAGAAGGTAATATAGTTAGATAAACCTGACCTCTGCAACATCATGCATATGAGAGAATGGAGGATGTAGACTGCAACACACACAACAACAACAACAACAACATATAAGGCTAAAAACTCATAAAAGCAACAAAAAATTCATAACAAAATGCACATTCTAGAATATTAAGGAGTTGGTGGAGCAGGCTTCCAATACTAGTTGTAATCGATCTTAAGACATAATCGGTCGCAAATGCCCCGCCCCTAAGGCATTCATTCTCCATGTAGAAAAATGAGGGCCCGATGTTTGAAATGTACAAATTCACATTATCTTCTTTATCTAAGAAAATGTGTCGTTTTGTTAGGAATTGGGGCCAAATCTCACGGTCAAACGTGCATAGAAGTTGTTTCTTGTAAACATCAAACTGTGCATGATCCTATGGCTAGTTGCAAGGTGGGATATCCAGCCGCATGAGGGAATGGAAGAAAAGGCGGCTAAGTGGACGGAGGAGAGCCGACCAAAATGGGCAAAACAATTCGCAGCTGCAAGGCGACGTAGCCAAGTGACCAACCATGGCAGTTGAAGAATGGGACCCCATCGGAATCTGGTGGTAGGTTGTTGGGGTTGGGAACTTGAGAGATGAGAGGAGATCCCAGATCCCAGCCGGGGTAGCTGATCCTATCCTCTGTGCCCGTCTCGCGCGGCGTAAACACGATGTGTCGATGTGCAGGGTCAAAGTGCACATGCCGATCGTGTACGCTAGCCCGTCCTTATCTTCCGTGAATCCGTGCTACACCACCGATGATTCGCCGGATTGTTTAGCGGAGGTGTCAGCGGTGTTCCCTCGATCGAGATCAAGCATCTGCTCCTGACATTATCTGACTTCCACTTGGAGTAGTACTAATAATCCAGCGTCTAATCACATGCTCTATCTAAGCTGCGCAAATGATCTTAACAAAGTCAACCTGGTCGATGTAGCCTGTGATATATGGGAAAATATCTAGTGATATGATACCTCACATGATATCATGATACCACTTCACAAAATTTAAATTTGTAAATATAAACAAAGTTAATTTTTTTGTGGCTTTTCACAAGATGTGTGTTTACATTGTCTAGAATATACACAAAGAGAAATAAAAAAAGATAAATGCTACCTGAATAGTCGCATTTTGTGATTTTATCTTTGTGTGACACTATTCAAGATGGATTTCTCTTTTTTGTTTCTCCAAGGATATTTCGAATTTGGTTATGAAAGTTACAGGGTACGTGAACACATATCTTGTGAACACCCAAAATTTTATTTCCAGATTTTCTAACACTTACAATTTAAATTTGGAAGAGTGGTATCATGGTATCAATTAAGTTGGGGGAAATTTGCCACATGAAACCGTTATTTTGTGACATTTTCTGAAACACATCGTCTCATTTTATCTTTGCCAGGTACCATTATAATTCTCTAACACATTTGCCACATCACACCACCTGTCTAAAAATGGAAAGTTTTGCACATTTGCGAATGATGACTGGTTTTGAAGACAAACTACAAATCTTTCCGTTTTTAGCTAGGTGATGTGTTGTGGCAAATGTACCACAAAATAATGGTACCTAGTAAAGACACAATTAGACGATGTGTTTTAGCAAACGTCATAAAGTAACGGTGTCCTGTAACAAAATTTCCCAATAAGCTAAGGTATTATCACTAGATATGTTCTCTATGATATATCTAGCCGTCTGACGTAAAGAATGTTCAACTGATTGAAATTTAGGTAAAACCCTAGTCCAACAGCCACACGCAAAATGATTAGCATGTCCACGCTGATGCATTAGTGGTTCAAATTTGCGGTCGATATGCGTCAACAAGGATAACAAACGAGTCTAAACGCGCTTGCTTGTTGTCCCCCTTGTATGTCTACATGGTCCGCTCGCCAGCAGCATAGAAGTCACTCCCACTCCCGCCACCCGAAAAACTAGTATTTCGCCGGCTACCACATGGTCCATTGTTAGTTTGTTGGCACGTGACAAAGGGTTAACCTTATCAATACCCATGATGAGGGATTTGGGTTTCTAGGAACGAGGACACTGACGAATCAACCAACCGGTCAGCCAAATTTGGCAGCCGAAGAAAAATATGATCAAGGACGAATCGCCGAGATTGTATTATATGAAACTAGGGTTACAGGGTGTTGCATCTAGTTGAATCTGCCCCCCCTAGCCCTTATATAGTGGGCTAGGTCTCAGAGTCCACCTCGAGGTCCACCTCGAGGCCTACATTAACATCGTCAATAATGGCAGAGCCGATGTGGAAGTGGCCATCGATGGCGAAGATGAAGCCCGGGCCAAAATTCCCTTCCATCCCAGCCAAGGGGTTGCAAGTCCACTAAGATCGATCTGAAGCGTGATGCTGCCCTGACGTTGAGCGAGACCTTGAAGACGATGACGACCGAGACACAAGAGGCCCTAGCCAAGAGGGACGAGAAGAACCGTCGGGACAAGGAGGCGACCACCGCCACCTTCATCGACACCAAGCAAGACATAAAGATTCGGAGGATGGAGGCCACACATCCAAGTTGCTTGCGGAGGAGAACCGCATCATGTTCGTCAATTTAAGCACCATGCATCCAGACCAAATCGCTTGGTTCTTGAAGATGAGAGTCATCATCTGCGAACGCGACGCGTGAATGCCCATATGGCCATATCTATTCTACTTTGCTTCATTTTATTTGAACTTGTGACTTTTTGCAACATGGTTAGCTACTTATGTGCACTTTATGATTGACTAAAGTAGCGGTGTGAACTTCTATTTTCATTTTATGTATAGCCATTTTGGTTCATGTATTGATTGTTTGGGATGGGCTATCCAACCGGAATGAACAGATGTAACCGGACGGCCATTTCCTTATCCACGGTCTAGCTTAAACGGATACTTTTCGTGTTTGAAATAGGCCAAGCCCCTTAGAACGCCCTTAGAGCATCTCCAGTCGCGTCCCCCAAACCGTCCCCCAAAGGGATTTGGGGCGCGCCGGACAAAAAAAGCGTTCCAGCCGCGTCCCCCAAAGCCCTTTTTTGTCCGGCGCGCCCCCATTCGGTGTCCGGCGTCCCGAGCCCGTCCCCGTCCCACGGGGGACGCACCGGGCACGCCGGACACTGCGAAATGAGAGGCGAGGAGGCGCGGGGCCGACCCGTCGGCGGCTCGGACGCTCAACCGCCATATACGTAGCGACGGTGCGGTTGACGAGAAGCGGAACCGTCGCATTGGCAAGCGCGTCGACGACGCGCCAACCCCGCCGGAATGGAGCGCCGACTCCTCGGAAGAGCAACCGCTGCTCTCTTCGACTTCTGCGCCGCCGTTCATCCGCGCTCAATAAGACCCGTACGTACGCCGTACGCACGCCACCATTCATCCAAGCCTTCATCCGACACCTCCAGCGACGATGAGCTACATCTCCCGGCTCCCGTCCGACACCTCCGGCGAGGAAAGCCCGCGGCTGGCGCCATTGGTGGGAGAGAGCCGGGACGCCGAGCGGCGGCGACGATTCCCCGCCGCCGGTTGACAGCGAGGAGGAATGGCGGGGCTGGGAGGAGGAGGAAGAAGAGAGCGAGGCCGCGGCGGCGGCGGTGGCCCGTGCGAAGGCGAAGGCGGCCAAGGCGAAGGCGGCCAAGGCGAAGGCTTCCAAGGCGAAGGCCGCCAAGGCCAAGGCCGCCAAGGCCAAGGCCAAGGCCAAGGCCAAGGCGAAGGCGAAGGCCAAGGCGCAGCCGACGAGCACCGGCGACGACGCGTCGAGCGCCGAGCACCGCCTCTTCGGAAGAGGTGACGAGCGAGGAAGCGCCACCGCGATGACGACGACGAGGCGGGGCCATCGGCGAAGAAGAAGAAGTAGATAGTTTATATGTATTTAATTATATTTTTTCGAAGTTTTATATATAATTTGTTTATGTTCAACCGATTTGAATATTATTAAATAGTTTCTTTCTAGCCAAAAAAAAATACTTTAAATGTTTGGGGGCGGCGTTTGGGGGACGCGGCTGGGGAGCGACGTCCCCCAAACGCGGCACGAACGAAACACGTCCCCCAAACGCTCGATCCGGCGCGGTTTGGGAGACGGTTTGGGGGACGCGGCTGGAGATGCTCTTATGCTCCACACAATCCTGGCCGTCCAACAGCTAGGTTGTAATCTTGTCCGAGACGGGAGATGTGACGTTTGCAGTGAGCTCCGCAGCTTCGTTTTCTAATCTGGTCTTGGCACGACACACTTGATGTAGTGAGGTGCCTAAACAATTCAGTGAGACGCGTCCCTGCAGCTCGGTTGGGATTAACATAAAAAGTACTACTTGGTGAAACAAAACAATGAAGGACGTATGCCCAGATGAGATGTATACTTCTCCCTCCTACCCATAACATATCCGAGATTTGTTAAAATTTAAATATATGTACATACTATTTAGTGTGTAAATACATATAAATTTAGATAAATCTTCGACATATTGTATAGGACGAGAAATTGCTTTTCTTGCAAGTTCAGTGAACCTAATATATTTATTGCCTACATTTCTCCAAAATATAAGAGCATCTCCAGCCGCGTTTCCCAAAACATCCCCAAACGGCGCCGGACTTAATCCTTTGGGGGACGTGTTTCGTTCGTGCCGCGCTTGAGGATGTCGCTCCCCAGCCGCGTTCCCCAAACACGCCCCCCCATAACTTTAATACTATATTTTTATTTTAATAGATAGAAGAAATGTGTAGGTAACGATGTATTAATATTGCTGCTAATATTCAAAAACGGTGCAACATAAAAAAAATTTACATATAAAAACTTCGAAAAACATAAACAAATTACATAAAAAAAATTTAAACTACTTCTTCTTTAATGGCCCTGCCTTGTCGTCCTCACGGTGGCGCTTCCTGCTCGTCACCTTTTCCGAAGAGGCGGTGTCGTTCGACACGTCGGAGGAACTTGTGTCCTCCTCACCGTCAATGGTGCTCGCCGGCTGCGCCTTCGCTTTCGCCTGGGTCACCGCCTCCTCAACCTCTTCTTTCTCCTCCTCCTCCTTGCCCCCCATTCATCGCAGTTGTCTGGCGGCGGGGAATCATCGCTGCTGGGTGTCGCAGCTTTGTCCCACTAGTGGCACCATCCTGGCGGCTTACCCACGCCGTCGGTGTCTGATGGCAGCTGAGAGAGGTCGCTTATTGTGAGAGAGAAGAACTTTCGATGAATAGTAGCCAATTGTAGATCGGGGAAAGCCCATAGTAGGGGTCTAATTGAACGCGGGTGAACGGTGGCGCAGATATCGAAGAGAGCGGCGGTTGCTCTTTCGCGGAGTTCGTGCTCCATTCCGGTGGTTCGCATATCAATCGACGCGGTTGCCAATGCGACGGTTTCTCTTCCCGGCAACTGCACCGTCTAGGTAGGCAACGATTGATCGTCCGTTCGTGAGTCGCTGACGCGTCGGATCCGCGTCTTCTGCTATCGCTTTTCGTTATATCCTGCGTGCTCGGAGCGTCCCCCGTGTAGCGGGAACGGACTCGGAGTGCTGAACACCATATTGAACCGTGCCCGAATGAAAAGGTCTTTCGGGCATGTAAAACGGTTTTTTATGCGACGCGTCTCAAATTCTTTTTAAAATGCTTTAGGTGACGCACTGTAAGGAGTGAAATGGGAGATACAGACATAGCGGCAAGTTGAGCTACAGAGTATAGCGTGGTGATGGTGTAGCATGGGTGGGATACGGCGTTTTCGACAGAAATAACCCTAACATGAAAAGATTTCAAGAAATAAACCTTGCGCGAAACAATTTTACAAAACTGACCCTTTTTTGCCACGCCCGTCTCAGGGGCGCTACACTACATTGTGCCACGCCATCGTTCATGGCGCTGCATTTGCTGCCACGCTGGCAGTGCGGGCCCCAGCTGTGAACGTGCAGCGCCATGGTGAGAGGCGTCACACAATGATCTGCTACGCCATGCGTGGGGGCGCTGCACTTTCGAAATGGTGTGATAGATGGTAATCTACTCTCTAGCTCAGCACAAAGCATAATGAAATCGGCGCTCGTTGCAAGTTATCCATCTGCACACGCCACGGTACGCGCATGCAGTGCACCAGCCGCAGGCCTCGCAGAGCCGCATGCATGTGTTCTGTGGCTCCTAGTAGCACGCTAGCACCCATGCACGCTAATAGATAGGCATATAGCCTAAACGGATGCTGAATAGCTTGTTAGCTCGCTGCTTAAACTAGCTAAATGACATGTACTGGCTGCTGTCCAGTTAGGGCACCTTAACCGACCCGACGCAAAAACACTGAGCATCTCGATCCCAAATAATTTAGAGGATCAAACCCCCCTTAAAAATAGTGAAGCAAAATTTCGCTCCTCTAATTTTTTTCGCTAGAACCGATCCCCAATAATTAGAGGACTAAAACTATAAATTTAGGTCAAACATACTATCAAACACTTGCTATGCGTCGTTGCCGGAGAGGAACAGCGGTGTCCCAGCTGGTGTGCCTGCGCCTGCGCCTCACCCATTCCGCGTCGGTACGCGGCGACGCTGCCCGGGCTTGACGGTGGAGTTGTGGATTTAGTACAATCTACCTCGCGCGCCTCGCCCGCTCCAAGAAGCTCACCGCCGTCAAGCTCCAGCGCAGCTGCAGTAAGCGCCTGCACCGTGCCTTCCGCCAGGAGCTGGACGCCATGCTCCACGTCCGCCACCCATCAACGTTGCGCATCGCCGCGCACCTTTTCCAGGTGTTCCAGTCTACCGTGTTCCAGCTGCCGTGGCGGGCCGTGTTTGGGTCGGCCGGGTACACGCCAGTGCAGGCTACTACGTTAGCCGAGTCACATGCCGAGACGTTGCTGCACAAGGTGCCCATCCGTGGGTTCCGTGTCGAGAAGCGTGCCCCTAGCTCGCTCTGCCTATAATGGCAGTGCGCTGAGCTGGCGTAGCGGAGCTAACCTCATCGTCGATTGGCTCGTCACCGTGCGGAGGCGAGAATCGGTACCGGCCAGCAGCGGCGGGACTTGGCGAGTGATTCAGCAGCGACGGGGAACGCGACTCGGCACCGGAGAACCACGGTGACTTGGAGAGTGGGGGAAGAATTTAGGGGTCTCTCTCAATTTTGCTCCTCTAACCATTTTTTGGGTTTCTGCTAGAGGCCGCGGAGACAAAATTGGCCACGTTAGCTTTTTTTTTTTTTGCTTGGGGGCAGCCCCAGTGGCTCGAAGTATTTTTTTGCCTACAATATTTTTTCAAATATAATTAAACCATTTACATAGTTCTCAAAATAAAACATACTAGAGGCGCCCAAGGCCACTGCAAGTCGTTGTCGTTGTTGTCTTCGACAAGGTCGATGAAGACTGGAGGTGCCCAAGTGCAGAGGCTGTGGAGCTGCCGTGCGGGAGGCGGCGGCGTAGGTACGGGACGAGTCGATGGCATCCCTTGAGCCAAATTTGAGTCGCCACCGTGGCGAAGCTTAAGCTTTTGGTCATTGGGTTCAGTTCCCTTGTTCACCGTGCAATCTTTCACTAATAGTCCGTGATAGAGACTAAACTAATGAAGGGTTCAGAAATTTTATTGGGTTCATCTGATTGTACAGCACCTCCGCCAACCTCGCCAGATGAGTCGCTGCGTTGTGTCGGCGACGACACATTCTAGATATAAATTTGGAGCCATGCTGAGTTTTTCAACAATACATGCTAAAAGTGTGCAAAAAAAATTCTGAAAATTTATATAAATACATGCATTTAACTACATAACATTAAAGTTGGCAACATAAGGTTGTTATCCTGGCTCCGCCATTAACTGAATGGCAGCGTGGCAAACCAACGAACATAAAGACGAGCGGCAAGAAAAATAATCTAACTAGACGGCAGCTAGTACATGCCATTTAGTTAGTTTAAGCAGCGAGCTAGCAAGCTATTAGCATTAGCGTGCGTGAATGAGTTATCACACCAGTTCGAAGGTGCAGCGCCCCAGCGCATGGCGCAGCACATCATTGTGCAACGCCTCTAACCATGGCGCTGCACGTTCACAGCTGGGGCCCAGGCTGCCAGCATGGCAGCAAGTGCGGCGCCATGAACAATGGCGTGACACAATGTAGTGTGACGCCCCGGAGACGGGCGTGGCAAAAAGAGGTCAATTTTGTGAAATTGTTTCACGGGAGGTTTATTTCTTGAAATCCTTTCATGTTAAAGTTATTTCTGTCGAAAACGCCGTGGGATACCGGCACTGAACGCGAGCGTAGGGGAATCTCCGTGTGACGGGTGACCTCGAGGCGGCCGTCGGTTGTCTGGTTGGCGTGGAGCCCTGCGACACCGTATCCGTATACAAAAATGTTCCACGGCGGAAACGAGGGCGGGGTGCGTGGAAAACGCGGCATGCTGGGCGGCATGCTGGGCTCATCCGTGGAGCAGCAGACCAGGCTACCCCACCACTTGAACGAGTACCCCACTAATTTCATGGGAACTTGGTGCGCCCCTTACATTATGGACTCCCTTCTCTAATGTTCCCTCTTAAAATAAGCTTATCGTTCCGTTTTAAAAATAAAGTCGGAAGGTCGAACCGATACAAAATGTAGAGAGAAGAACCTCCTACAAAATAGATCAAAGGTAAAAAAAACACGAAAAACTAAAACGTGCCACTTCAGATATTGAAACGAGACCTAGTCAAGTCTGGGCTCCACGAGGATGACCCCAAGAGGGCAACGACACAATGCGCCGCCGCCGCTGTCGAGACTGCAACGTTTTTCACCCGATGCCGTATCGCGGGGAGGATGTCTAGAACGACGCCCCAAGAGAGTTACGACACCCGCAAGAATTACCACCACAACATCAAAGCGTTAAGCTTTCTTCCGGAAGAATCCTCACACCGCAAGAAAGAAACTTTATCAATCTTGTATTAAAAATTAACAGAATATATCAATAAGTACTTTGACATGGAGTTAAATATCAAATATGCTACCTTGAAGAAACAAGATCATCATTATTATCATATATGTGACGAACATAGCGCATGCATTTACTTTATCCCTAGTGAGGTAGAAAAAGAAAGACAAAGCCATAATAGATCATGAATATATTGTCACTATTCAATCACTAAAACCATGCTACTCCATCTAATACACATCACCCCACACACGCTCTTGCACGTATGTTTGATCAGAACAAATACTTAAAACTGGGTATATAATATGCATCTATCAATACATCTCACAATATAATATGATCAGATCTCAAAAACAATATCACAGAATAAGGATCCACCATATAGGTATTGTAAATATGACCATACTCATGATAGGCAGCTCATATGACACTAAAAACTATGAAGAACATGATAGAAATATATGAAGCTACTGCCACAAATCCGTAGTCCAGAGGTGGACTACTCCCTCTTAGTCATGGTGATGATGATGAAAACGTTGGAGAAGGTGCAGATCCCTCCGGCGGTGATTCTGGCGAAGTTTCCTCTTCCAATCTTCCTTGTAGCAGCCTCCGTTTTCGTGTTTCTGTGTTCGTGCGGCGCTCTCCTCCCGAGAACTCTTTGGGGTCATATATATAGTCATTTTAGGGCCAAATACGTCGGTGAGCGAAAGAATTAGGGCAATCAGACGATCGACGAACAAAAGAGGGGGATGGCGCGCCCTAACTTACTAGGCGCGCCACCCGGCCTCTTTCAGCCCTCGGGCCTCTCTAGGTGTGCTTCCAGGGTACATGGTGCTTCTCCCGATGAAAAATTGACGCTCCAAAAATTGCAGGTCAATTTGACTCCGTATAGGTCTCTGAAAGTGAAAAATACACAAAACAGGGTTTTCCGTAAAACATGTTATTATCATCATATATGTTGTGAATATGTGGGAATTCAATATGATAAAGGACAAAGTTCATGTATGCATTTTACATGCATCAACAACACGCGTGAGGGTATCCGCCGTCCGCCATTTGTGGTGCTCTCCGTCCTGACGCAGTAGCATGGCCGATTAGGCCAAGATTAGGCCCGTCAGCCTGCTAGGCCCCAATCAGGCCTCATTAGCCGTGTCGCCACGCTGCTGCGGCCGGACTGCCGCTGCCACCCTCTACAGATTATCGTCGTTGATCCTTGCCACCATCGACCGAACCTGCCATGTCCTAGCCAGAGACCACGAGCGACGTCACTGTTGCCTCACTCCTCGCAAGACGGCCCCGGTCTAGGCCGCACACCGCTGTAAAGGAGCAGCACCACCGCAATGCCCTGGGATAGAGCCACGCCGTTACCGGCGTTGCACCGTCGTCGATCAAGCCGGTCATTTTATCGACATCCAAGAGCCCACCTTCGAAAGCCAGCAGGACCGTCGCGATGACCTTGCTAGACGAAAGAGAGGGGCTGTTGCCTGCCAAAACCCACCGACGAGCAGCGACGAGCAACACGAAGAGCCGGGAGGCTCCCAGAACTGCTGGTGGGCCCTGGTCCCTCGGGCGACGGCCCGCAAAACTCCGGCACACGTCCCGGGCCGGTGCGAGGGCGTGCCACCCGACCTATACCGGTCGGGAAGGTGATGGATTGCTTCGATTAATTTCTGCATGGCGGACACGTAAACATTAAATTCGAGCCTCGATCGGCTCTCGAGGTTATCTCGTGAATCGGCTCAAGGAGCCGATCCACCCATGATTCGTATTAGATCTACGATAACATGGTGGTCCTGCTTGATCAATACTAAGTTAAAACGATCTACGACGATCTAGGGTTTTCACCACACAACCGGAACGTCCTACACGTAGTTGAGCCTAGCAGATACGAAAGATAACAGAAAACCAGCCCTAGCAAAGGCCTAAAAACCAACATAGAGTTGATTCCCGGAACATCTCCTCTAGGATCAGCAAACCATACCTTACGCACTACTGGATCATTCAACCCATTTGCAAGGCCTAACCATATGGATATCAAACTAATCCTTTAAGAACAAGGAACAACCATAACAGATCGAATCTACCAAATAAAGACTAAGCAAGATGCTGCCCTTACACCTAAGATAGGTGCAAGGGCAGCTAGATATCCAGGGGCAGCATAACTAAGCAAATATACTAGAAAAGTACCGATGCTAGCCCTAACACATCTATGATAATGGTGTTACTCGCCATCAACAAGGCTTCGATGCGAGCAACACAAACAACGAATAAACAAGATGCTGCTCAGATCGCTAGATGCGATCTGGGCAGCATGGCGCTTACCCGGAAGAAACCCTCGAAACAAGGGGTGGCAATGCGCCTAGATTGGTTTGTTGTGAACGTGATCATCCTTCTTTCTCAATAACCCTAGGTACATATTTATAGTCCGTGGACTTTCTATTTTTGGAATAATCCTAACTTCGTACGAGCTAAACTCTATCTCTTAATTCTAAATCTACCATAATGTACAGATACACGGGCAATCTAGCCCAGACTCTCGTATGAGGCCGATTTAGAAATATTCTACGTGTATATCACCTAAGCCCATCTCAATTACGGCCCATCTCCTGACTTGGTTAAAATCTGGCGATAACACATGCCCCCCTGGTTTTGGTAATAATAATTCCAAAACCACTCTGCTTTTTCTTCGTCGGGTCACGCGGGGCAGAGCAAAACCGCCACAGTATCCTTTCATCATGATGCCTTGCCTTCTCAACTTCTCTACACGATTTGACAGTTTTGGCACCACGTCCTCGGAAACCGCCGCAGCATTGAATCATCTCCACTATATCCCCTTTATTTAACCGCATCGAGAAGTTCGCCTCCTCATCCTCTCGCTCCACACTAGCAATCGAAACAACCCCTTCCTCTGCAACCATGGCCTCCTCTTCCTCCTCTGCCTCCTCGGGTCTTTCCTTCCAGTCCTCTTCCTCCAGCGAGCCGATGCCGGAGTACGACCCGATAGCGGCGTACGAGGCCTGCGCTCCCGAGCATTGGGACGAGAGGGACTGGGACTTCGCCGTCAGGACAGACGACGCACGCTTGACCGCCGTCGGGTCAGATGACGACGAGCCCCTGACCGACGGGGAGGACGACCTCTGGTTCCTCGTTGACGGGGAATTGGAGGCGGAGAGCGAGGACGACCTCTTCTCCTAGGGCGACTTCACCTCCTCCGACGAGGAGGAGGAAGAGGAGGATGACACCTCCTTCGACGAGTACCCGCCGGCGAAGCGCTTCCGCGCCGGGTTGGAGGACGACGACGACGAGGAGGAGGAGGAAGACGAAGCTCCTGCCGATGGCTTCGGTAGCAGCGACGAGGACTTCGCCGGCAGCAGCGACGACGGCAGCTACGACGGCGACGATGAGGGCAGCGATGGCCCTTAGATTAGCATCTACTAGAATAGGATTAGTAGTAGTAGATTAGGCAGTAGATCCTTCTTTTGTCCTTCCTTTTGTGAGCAATCGGCTCTTCTTTGTAAAAAACCCTCTTTATCAATGAAGAAATTTTCCATGTCAATTCTTGCCGATTGTCAAAGTAAGTCAACGCGCAAAGAGCCGATGGCAACGCATCGGTCCTTCACCATAAAACGCGAGCAAGGCCAAACTCAGTTGCCTATTCAAACGGTAACCTGCGACCCTTGTCTGAAGGAGCAAACTCAGATCCCCAAATCGCCCGTCGAACAGATTCAACTCACAGCCACGCGAATCCCAGATCCCAATCGTGCAGATTCAACTCCGCAGCGAATCTGATGGCGGAATCATCCAGCGCCAACGCTACGGTCTCTGGTTTGAAGGTATTCCTTAACTGCTCCTCATCATCCGAGCATAGTGTTAGAATTAACAGCAAACACCTGAATTAATGCCTTATCTCACCATTAATTTTAGGTATCAGACATTCTGTTGCCGCATCCTTCTCTTCCAAATTCTCTTTGTCTTGGCCCCCGTTCTATGGAGAGTCCTGCTCATTTGATTTCTTGCGAGGCCAATAGGATTCCCTTCGTGAACCAAAACTTAGATCCAACTTCTTGGGCCGACTGCTTACGAGCCTGGCCTAACCCTCCTGAAGATTGGGTGTCATGGTACGATGAGAGTATCCAAGACTCACCAAGCCAAATGGGAAACCACAGGAATAGCCGATGCTTTATCTTTATCACTGTCTCCCCTTGAGAAGCATGAAACCCTTCTGAAAACCATCGGCTACTTTTGAAGGAGATATGCCCTAGAGGCAATAATAAAGTGGTTATTATTTATATCTTTATGTTTATGATAAATGTTTATATATCATGCTATAATTGTATTAACCGAAACATTAGTACATGTGTGATATGTAGACAACAAGAAGTCCCTAGTATGCCTCTTAAACTAGCTTGTTGATTAATGGATGATTAGTTTCATAATCATGAACATTGGATGTTATATGGTAACATTGGATGCTAGCTTGTTGGCAGTAAAAGCTGTTTACGAGACTCGGAAAATTCGGTACTCTCAAGTTCAGTGTGCCATCCTGTGCAGTCTGGAATCCGATCTTCAAAAACGTTTTGAGCACCACGATCCTCATGAGTTGATGAAAGAGCTGAAAGCTATTTTTGAGACTCATGCGGCCGTGGAATGCTATGAAGCATCGAAACAATTCTTCAGCTGCATGATGGAAGAAGGCAGCTCCGTTAGTGAGCACATGCTCGCCATGACCGGGCATGCGAAGAAACTCGATGACTTGGGAATAGTGATTCCTAACGGACTAGGGATTAATCGTGTCCTTCAATCATCGCCACCAAGTTACAAGAACTTTGTGATGAACTACAATATGCGGAACATGAACAAGGAGTTACTCGAACTCTTTGGCATGCTAAAAGCTGCCGAGATTGAGATCAAGAAAGAGCACCAAGTGTTGATGGTCAACAAGACCACCAGCTTCAAGAAACAGGGCAAGTCTAAGGGAAAATTCAAGAAGGGTGGCAAGAAAGCTGCCACGCCTCCCGTGAAACCTAAGAACGGCCCTAAGCCCGATGCTTGAGTGCTATTACTCGGAAGGAGAAGGGACACTGGAAGCGTAATTGCTCCAAGTATCCGGCTGATCCGAAGAGCGGCCTTGTCAAGAAGAAGAAAGAAGGTATATCCGATATACATGTTATAGATGTTTATCTCACTTGGTTCTCGTTCTAGTACCTGGGTATTTGATACTGGTTCGGTTGCTCATATTTGTAACTCGAAACAGGAACTAAAGAATAAATGACAACTACTGAAAGATGAAGTGACGATGCGCGTTGGAAATGGATCCAAGGTCAATGTGATCGCTGTCGGCACACTTCCTCTACATCTACCTTCGGGATTAGTTTTAAGCCTAAATAATTGTTATTATGTACTGCGTTGAGCATGAACATTATATCCGGATCTTGTTTAATGCAAGACGGTTATTCATTCAAGTCTGAGAATAATGGTTGTTCTATTTTTATGAATAATATCTTTTATGGTCGAGCACCACAAAAGAATGGCTTATTTCTCGTTAGATCTCGATAGTAGTGATACACATATACATAACGTTGATGCTAAGCGAATTAAATTGAATGATAATTCTACTTATATGTGGCACTCGTCGTCTTGGTCATATTGGAGTGAAACGCATGAAGAAACTCCATACTCGATGGATTACTTGAATCACTTGACTTTGAGTCACTTGATAGATGCGAAGCATGTCTAATGGTTAAAATGACTAAGACTCCATTTTCCAGTATGATGGAGCGAGCTACGACTTATTGGAAATCATACATACCGATGTGTGCGGACCAATGAGCGTAGCATCGCGCGGTGGTTATCGTTATGTTCTAACCTTCACGGATGATCTGAGTAGATATGGGTATATCTATTTCATGAAACATAAATCCGAAACTTTCGAGAAGTTTAAGGAATTTCAAAGTGAAGTAGAAAATCAACGTAACAAGAAGATTAAATTTTTACGATCTGATCGTGGAGGTGAATATCTGAGTTATGAGTTTGGCATGCATTTAAAGAAATGCGGAATACTTTCAAAATTGACACCGCCGGGAACACCACAACGAAACGGTGTGTCCGAACGTCGTAATCGAACTCTCTTAGATATGGTTCGTTCTATGATATCTCTTACTGATTTGCCGTTATCATTTTGGAGTTATGCATTAGAGACAGACCGCATTCACTTTAAATAGAGCACCATCAAAATCCGTAGAAACGACACCGTATGAATCATGGTTTAATAAGAAACCTAAGTCGTTGTTCCCGAAAGTTTGGGGTTGCGAAGCCTATGTAAAGAAGTTACAACCGGACAAGCTAGAACCCAAAGCGGAGAAATGCATCTTCATAGGATACCCTAAGGAAACTATAGGGTACACTTTCTATCACAGATCCGAAGGCAAAATTTTTGTTGCTAAGAACGGAACCTTTCTTGAGAAAGAATTTCTCACTAAAGAAGTGACTCGGAAGAAAAGTAGAACTCGATGAGATTGATGAATCTATACTCGTTGATCGAGTAGCGCAATGATCGGAAGTTGTACTCGTACCGCCTACACCGGCAACAGAGGAAGCTAATGATAATGATCATGAAACTTCGAACGAGGAAACTACCGAACCTCGCAGATCGACAAGGGAACGTGCCACTCCCGATTGGTATGATCCTTGTCTAAATGTCATGATTGTGGATAACAATGATGAGGACCCTGCGACGTATGAAGAAGCGATGATGAGCCCGATTCCAACAAATGGCAAGAAGCCATGAAATCCGAAATGGGATCCATGTATGATAACAAAGTATGGACTTTGGTAGACTTACCTGATAGCCGAAAGGCTGTCGAGTATAAATGGATCTTCAAGAGAAAAATAGATGCTGATGGTAATATTACTGTCTATAAAGCTTGACTTGTCGCAAAGGGTTTCCGACAAATTCAAGGAGTTGACTACGATGAGACTTTCTCACCTGTAGTGAAGCTGAAATCTGTGAAGATTTTGTTAGCAATAGCTGCATTTTTCGATTATGAGATTTGGCAGATGGATGTCAAAATGGCGTTCCTTAATGAAGACATTGTTGATCGCCAAAACCCACCGGCGGGCAGCGGCCTGTCAACACGGTAGAGCCGGGAAGAGCCTAGAGCTGCGGCTGGCTGAGACCCCTCCGAGCGACGGCCCGCAATGCTCTTCTGGTCACACGCGGCGATGCGAAGTGCAAGGGCGTGCCACCTGACCTATACCTGGTCGGGAAGGTGATGGGGATGCCTCGCTTAGTTCCCGCATGGCATACACGTAAACATTAAATACGAGCCTCGATCGGCTCTCGAGTTATCCTGTGAATCGGCTCAAAGAGCCGATCCACCCATGATCCGTACGGGGTGCACGAATACTTGGTGATCCCGCTTGATCAAGATGAAGCTAATTAGATCTACGACGATTTAGGGTTTTCACCGCATAATCGGATCATCCTACTCCGGAGTTGGGCCTCGCGGCCACGCACGGTGCTCATAAGCCGATCCTAAACAAGGCCAAAGAACCAACAATGAAGTTGATCCGCGGAACATCCTGTTTAGGACTTGCGAACGCCACCCTACGTGCCATCGGATCCTCCCCCTTTGTAAGGCCTAACTATTGCAGATATTAAACTAATCCTTGCATAACAAGGAGCAATCGTAACGGATCAGATCTACTAGATGATGAACAAGCAGGGTGCCGCCCCCACGCCTGAGATAGGCGTGAGGGCGGCTAGACATGCAAGGGTTGCACTACGTGAGCATGTTTATGCGAAGAACAATGCTAACCCTAACACATCTATGATAACTACGTTGCGCGCCATCAAAGACTCTTCAGTACGCGCAACGCATGAACAACGTGGAGCTTGTGCTGCCTAGATCGCAAGATGCGATCTAGGCAGCATGTCGCTACTCGATTGAAACCCTCGAGTCGAAGGAGTTGGCGATGCGCCGAGATTGGTTTGTTTTGGGGTGAACGTTGTGTTGTTGTTTATTCCATAAACCCTAGATACATATTTATAGTCCAGCGGACTTTCTAATTCGGACGTGCACCTAACCGTGCACGAGTAAAACTCTAACTTTTAATCTAAAGATACGATCTACTATATTACAGATACAATGGGCAATTCAGCCCAATTTCGTGTATAAGGCCAATTCTTGTTTTTCCCTTCCATGTATATCTTCAAGTCTTTCTCAATCGTGGCCCACCTCTGACTCGGTCAAATTCTGGTGATAACACATGCCCCCCTGGTTTTGGAATTGGTAATTCCAAAATCACTCTGTTTTCCTTCGTCGGGTCATGTCGTGGCATAACCGTTGCGGTATCATGATGCCTTGCCTTCTCAACTTCTCCGCGTGGCACCACTTCGTCGGAAACTCGCCGTGGCATTGAATTTCCACTATATCCCCTTTTATTTAACCGCCACGAACAGTTCTCCTCTCGCATCCCCTTCGCATTAGCACTCCAAGAGCCCTCCTCGCGCCACCATGTCTTCCTCCTCCTCTCGCCCCATCGGATCTTGCCAGCCGGTCCTCCACGTCCCGCAAGCCGACGCCGGAGTACAACCCGGCGGAGAACCACGCGGCCAACACCCGCCGCGCCATTGCGGCCGGGGAGGAGTCTAGCCACGACTTCTCCATCTGGTCCGAGGACGACAAGTCCCTGACCGACGGGGAGAGCGACCTCCGCTTCCTCGCCGTTGGGGAAACGGAGGAGGAGAGCGATGACGACGCGCTTCTCCTCGCGACTTCACCTCTTCCGAGGAGGAGGAGGAGCAGGAAGAGGAGGAGGAGGACGACGACGAGAGCTCCTCCGACGAGCCGCCGGCCAAGCGGTTCCGCCCTTGGCCGGGCAATCTTAGCGACTTCGGCGGCCGACGAGGACGACGCCGACGAAGAAGATGAAGACAACGAGGGCCCGGTCGGCGGCCATTGGAGCGACGACGAGCCCGCCGGGAGCAGCGCCGATAGCGGCGACGACGGCGACGACGAGAGCAGATGATGGCCCATAGATAGGACCTCTAGAATAGGGCCAGTAGTAGTAGATGGGGCAATGTATCCCCTGGTGTTTCCTTTTGAGAGCAATCAGCTCTTCATGTAAGAAATCTTGCCTATTAATGAAGATCTCTTCCCCAATTTGATTTTGCCGATTTCTTCTTAGTTCAATTTAGCCGATTCCCTCTTCTACTGACCTTGCCGATTCGCCCCCTTTGCCAATGCGTAATAAACCGATAACAACGCATCGGTCCTTCGAAATTCGTCCCTTCCTTCTTCAACTGGATGATTTTTTCTAATTCGGCGGATAATGCAGAATCTTCAGGAAAACCTTGGAATTCTTCCAACCAAAACCAATGGTCCTTTTTAATACTCATCATCTGTGAAGGAGGCTGCCATGAAAAATCAGCCGATGGCATCCCCATCGGCTCTTTAAACAGAATTTGACCGAGTCAGAGGTGGGTTGTGTTATCACCAGAATTTGACCGAGTCAGAGGTGGGCCACGATTGAGAAAGACTTGAAGATACACATGGAAGGGAAAAACAAGAATTGGCCTTATACACGAAATTGGGCTGAATTGCCCATTGTATCTGTAATATAGTAGATCGTATCTTTAGATTAAAAGTTAGAGTTTTACCTGTGCACGGTGGGATATTCCCACGTTAGAAAGTCCGCTGGACTATAAATATGTATCTAGGGTTTATGGAATAAACAACAACACAACGTTCACCCCAAAACAAACCAATCTCGGCGCATCGCCAACTCCTTCGACTCGAGGGTTTCAATCAGTAAGCGATATGCTCGCCTAGATCGCATCTTGCGATCTAGGCGAAGACAAGCTCCACGTTGTTCATGCGTTGCGCGTATCGAAGCGTCTTTGATGGCGCGCAACGTAGTTATCATAGATGTGTTAGGGTTAGCATTGTTCTTCGCATAAACATGCTCACGTAGTGCAACCCTTGCATGTCTAGCCGCCCTCACGCCTATCTCGGCGTGCGGGCGCACCTCGCTTGTTCATCATCTAGTAGATCTGATCCGTTACGATTGCTCCTTGTTATGCAAGGATTAGTTTAATATCTGCAATAGTTAGGCCTTACAAAGGGGGGGAGGATCCAGTGGCACGTAGGGTGGCGTTCGCAAGTCCTAAACAGGATGTTCCGCGGATCAACTTCATTGTTGGTTCTTTGGCCTTGTTTAGGATCGGCTTATGAGCACCGTGCGTGGCCGCGAGGCCCAACTCGGAGTAGGATGATCCGATTATGCGGTGAAAACCCTAAATCGTCGTAGATCTAATTAGCTTCATCTTGATCAAGCAGGATCACCAAGTATTCGTGCACCCCGTACGGATCATGGGTGGATCGGCTCTTTGAGCCGATTCACGAGATAACCCGAGAGCCGATCGAGGCTCGTATTTAATGTTTACGTGTATGCCATGCGAGAACTAAGCGAGGCATCCCCATCACCTTCCCCGACCAGGTATAGGTCAGGTGGTACGCCCTGCACTTCGCATCGCCGCGTGTGACCGAAGAGCATTGCGGGCCGTCGCTCGAGGGGTCTCAGCCCAGCCGCAGCTCTAGGCTCTTCCGGCTCTACCGTGTTGACAGGCCGCCGCCCGCCGGTGGGTTTTGGCGATCAACACATTCCGGCACGCCCGGTGGGACAATCATCTACATCAACCACATCGCCATCTACATCTGAGATGGCGACGGACGGCACGCCACTCACCTACGAGGAGCTGCCTGCTGAGCTCAAGAAGAAACATGACGAGATCAAGGCCACCCTCGAAGCCGACCTCATCGGCTCTTTTCGCAGAACCCGTACCCATGGCATCGGATGGAAGGGGTTCTCACCACAAGGTGCACTCGATGGGATAGATCTCTCCGCCCGTCGGAGGAACGCACCAGGGGCCTCGCGGCAGGAGATCAACTACTTGGTGGCTCACTCGCTACACCGCCACTCGAAAACTTGGTCAACGTGTTGGAGCGTCTCGCTCCGCGCGTGATCCAGAGATCATGAGCCACCGGTACTCGCCGTCGGGACCGGATCTCGGGACGCACCAAGGAGAGTTGCCACTCCGGGTCCCGTCCACCGCTGCCATATGCGTTGGCAGCACCATCCGAAGTGCCGGCTACACCGGCATTCGTCGTCTACAAGATCGGTGGTGACCCTAGTGACTACCGGCTCTTGGCCGAGGCGCCTAAGGAGATCCCTCAAGGATACGCGTGCACGTATGTGCCGGATTGTGGCAACCGGGCACTCTCAAACCAGGCCACAACGTCGGGGACTCCGGCGCAGACAGGGAGGGACGTCGGCCGACGAGCTTGAGAAGCGGACGTGGCTAACTAAGTACGCCACCCCGACGAAACTCCGCAGCCCAGCTCCTGCAGTTGGCTCAGAGCTGGAAAAGCAAACATGGCTGGCTAAGTACGCCACCCCGGCGAATCTTCAGAGTGCATCTCCTGCAGCCAGCATGGCGGATCAGATCAGTACCATACTGAGAGACCAGTTCGGCATTATGCCGAAAAGGAGGGCAATCGGCTATTCCAAGCCGTACCCCGACGAGTACGAGATGATCCCGCTGCCACCTAAATATCGGCTCCCTGACTTCTCCAAATTCGGTGGATCGGATGGCTCCAGCTCCATCGAGCACATCGGCCGATATTTGGCGCAACTAGGACCGGCTTCGGTGTCGGATCAGCTACGTGTGAGGCTCTTTTCACGGTCCCTCACAGGATCGGCTTTTGGATGGTATACCTCTTTGCCGACAAACTCCATCCGAGTCTTGGAAGCAATTGGAAGAACAGTTCCATATGCAATATCATTCGAAGCTTCCGAGTTTAGCATTGCCGATCTAGCACAACTACGTCGAAGCGCGGAGAAACGGTGACAGAGTACATCCAGCCGCTTCGGGAATCTTAGGAACCGATGTTATTCGGTTCGTATAACCGAAAAGGAAGCAGTCGAGTTGGCAGTAGCTGGCCTTGCAACACAGCTCAAGGACATGGCCTCCCAAGCAGATTATCCCTCGCTGGCGCACATGGTTCGGAAACTATCGGCATATGAACGAGCGCCACCCGGACCTGTACCAAGACAAGTTCAAGCGTGCGGTAGTCATGGTCGATACAGAGGAAGGTGAAGTGCTCGCGGGAGACCAAGAAGTAGCAAGTGGCTGAATGGACTCGGGGAGGAACCCCGTGTCCCGCAAATGGGTAAAGCCACCGGGGCCGCCCAGGGGATTTGATTTTGACGTGACCAAGACCGAACAAATCTTCGACCTCCTCGCTCAAGGAGAAACGAGTTGACGATTCCCGAAGGTCTCAAGTTCCCTACGGCGCAAGAGCTAAACGGAAAGCCATACCGCAAGTTCCACAACTCGCTTTCCCATGCCACCAACGACCGCAGGGTGTGGCGTCGGCACATCCAAGCGGCGATAGAGAAGGGGCGTTTAATTTTCAACCAGTACGCCATGAAGGTAGACACCCAGCCCTTCCCCGCCGTTAACATGGTAGAAGTCGTCTACCCCGAGAGTTGCCAGCCGGGTCCCACGTTCGGCATCAACATGGTAGGACCCGGGAACCACTGCGGCAAAGATGGAGATGAGGGCAGCTGCTCTCATAGCAAGGATACGGAGGAGGCCGCTCCACGCGATCGGCTCCATCATGATGGCAAGCGCTACGTTACGGAGGGAGAAGTGAAGAACATAAGATATCAACGACCTCTCTCCGATCACCTCCTCAACAAATATGTGAGACAAGTATGACCAACGCCGACGGTCCAACTATGATGATGAAGGAGATCGTCCGGCTAGAGAAGCCGAAGACATCGTCGGCGAGGATCGCGATGAGGAGGAGCACGAGCGCTGCGCCACGGACACGTCAAGGGAGCAAGATGACAACGCCAGACACTGGGACTGCCCTTTCTTCAGACACTGCTGGGATTCAGGAATGAGCCGATTGCCCACAATCGGCAATTGCCCGTAATGCAACAAGAAGAAGAAGGAGGCAGCCAACGTGTCTGTGTTTGAGCGCTTAGGGCCTCTCCCACCACCAAGCAAACGTGCTGAGTCACTTCGTTGGGCAGATCTTGAGGATTCCGAAGACGAAGGACTAGAAGAAGAAGAAGACAGGTGCCACCGTCCAAGGTGGTGCCCTGACGGACTCAGCCGTTCACAAAAGCGCAGGGTTCAACGTTTGCGCGGCCTGGAGGAAGCCGAAAGGTTATACCTGCATACGCTAAGGAAGGCACGGCCTGATCTGGCTGCGAAGGTTCAGCGAGCCCTGGATGAAGAGGGTCGTCCATGGAAAATGGAGTGGCGCCCCAAACAAAGGAGAGCCGATGATGAAACATCGGCTGGAACGAACATGGTGTTCATCCTCCCTTCAGAGTTCAGTGCCCCAGGGTTAGATGAGACATCCGTGGCACAACTTGATCGCGGCCCACGGCCGGTTATCTTTGAGAAGCCACGAGATAAGAGCTACAGGCATCTGAAGGCCCTATACTTACGAGGATATATCGATGGGAGGCCTGTGAATAAGATGCTGGTGGACACCGGAGCGGCAGTTAACATCATGCCGTACTCTATGCTACGTCGGCTAGGACGCTCTAGCTCGGATCTAATCAAGATCAACGTAACATTGAGCGATTTCAACGGCCAAGCGTCTGAGGCACAAGGAGTTCTGAACGTGGATCTGACCGTAGGAAGGAAAACTATCCCTACAACGTTCTTCATCGTCGATAGCACGAGCAGTTATGCTGTGCTGCTGGGAAGAGATTGGATCCACGCCAACTGCTGTATTCCCTCCACGATGCACCAATGCATAATACAGTGGGATGGAGATGAGGTAGAGGTCGTCCAAGCTGACGACTCAGCCGAAGTTTCAACGGCTGGCATGAACGCATGGGAAGCAGCAGGCCAAGTACCCCTCTCAGGCATCAACTTGGACGATTGCGAGCGTATTGATGTGACAAAGGGAAGGGTTAAGCTGGTTTTATCCACTGGCCTGACCATGTAGTCGAAGCAAAGCGACGTGCAACTTGGCGAGGCTGATCCTTGTGATCGGCCCCAAAGGTCTATGAAGGGACATTACGGAACCTTCGCCAGCGCTCCAATCATTATGGAGGCCGATCCCAGCAATCGGCCAAAATTATCCTCACCACATGTTCTGCTTGTGTTCACCTTTGACCCTATCAAGAGCCGACGTGCGAATTACAGAGCCGATATCTGCCATTCTTTAACAGATTCGGCTCGGGGGGCACCTAAATACGGGAACAGATGCAGGGGTACATGAACAAGATGCAGGGGTACATGTGTGCGATGAATACTGGGGGCTGATAGGAGAAAATCGGCCAGTAAAAAAAAAATTTTTTTTACAGCCGATGCAAGGGCATCGACTTTAGAATTGAGACTTTAGAATTGAGAGGCAGCCGATGCGCAGCCATCGACTTTAGTGGATTTATGCAATTTTTATCGAGTCTCCACCAGATCCAGGCTAACGGTGGTACCTTCGTTGCCTCGAGTGAGTAAAACAATGGAAACTTCTTCGCCTACTTCGAGCCGATCCGGGTTCCCGAACCTCTTTGTCAAGGATTTCCAATCTTTGGGGCTAGTTCAGCTGAAATGGAAGATTATCGGCTGTTGGAGGAAGAAAGAGGATCGGCTGTGGCGCATTCTCTCTGACATTCTCGCCCCGAGTAAGGCTCGGGGGCGGCAGGCTCGAGTAAGACTCGGGGGCAACAGGCCTAGTGGATACTCGTTTAAAGAGCCGATGGGGATGCCATCGGCTGATTTTTCATTGCAGCCTCCTTCACAGCATGATGAGTATTAAAAAGGACCATTGGTTTTGGTTGGAAGAATTCCAAGGTTTTCCTGAAGATTCTGCATTATCCGCCAGAATTAGAAAAAATCATCAGTTGAAGAAGGAAGGGACGAATTTCGAAGGACCGATGCGTTGTTATCGGTTTATTACGCATTGGCAAAGGGGGCGAATCGGCAAGGTCAGTAGAAGAGGGAATCGGCTAAATTGAACTAAGAAGAAATCGGCAAAATCAAATTGGGGAAGAGATCTTCATTAATAGGCAAGATTTCTTACATGAAGAGCTGATTGCTCTCAAAAGGAAACACCAGGGGATACATTGCCCCATCTACTACTACTGGCCCTATTCTAGAGGTCCTATCTATGGGCTATCACTGCTCTCGTCGTCGCCGTCGTCGCCGCTATCGGCGCCGGCTCCCGGCGGGCTCGTCGTCGCTCCAATGGCCGCCGACCGGGCCCTCGTTGTCTTCATCTTCTTCGTCGGCGTCGTCCTCGTCGCCGTCGGGTCGCTAAGATTGCCCGGCCAAGGGCGGAACCGCTTGGCCGGCGGCTCGTCGGAGGAGCTCTCGTCGTCGTCCTCCTCCTCCTCTTCCTCGCTCCTCCTCCTCCTCGGAAGAGGTGAAGTCGCAGGAGAAGCTGTCGTCATCGCTCTCCTCCTCCGTTTCCCCAACGGCGAGGAAGCGGAGGTCGCTCTCCCCGTCGGTCAGGGACTTGTCGTCCTCGGACCAGATGGATAAGTCATGGCTAGACTCCTCCCCGGCCGCAATGGCGCGGCGGGTGTTGGCCGCGTGGTTCTCCGCCGGGTTGTACTCCGGCGTCGGCTTGCGGGACGTGGAGGACTGGCTGGCAAGATCCGATGGGGCAGAGGAGGAGGAAGACATGGTGGCGCAGGAGGGCTCTTGGAGTGCTAATGCGAAGGGGATGCAGAGGAGAACTGTTCGTGGCGGTTAAATAAAAGGGGATATAGTGGAAATTCAATGCCACAGCAGTTTCCGAGGAAGTGGTGCCACGCGGAGAAGTTGAGAAGGCAAGGCATCATGATACCGCAACGGTTCTCGCCACGACATGACCCGACGAAGGAAAACAGAGTGATTTTGGAATTACCAATTCCAAAACCAGGGGGGCATGTGTTATCACCGGAATTTGACCGAGTCGAGGTGGGCCACGATTGAGAAAGACTTGAAGATATACATGGAAGGGAAAAACAAGAATTGGCCTTATACACGAAATTGGGCTGAATTGCCCATTGTATCTGTAATATAGTAGATCGTATCTTTAGATTAAAAGTTAGAGTTTTACCTGTGCACGGTGGGATATTCCCACGTTAGAAAGTCCGCTGGACTATAAATATGTATCTAGGGTTTATGGAATAAACAACAACACAACGTTCACCCCAAAACAAACCAATCTCGGTGCATCGCCAACTCCTTCGACTCGAGGGTTTCAATCGGGTAGCGACATGTCTGCCTAGATCGCATCTTGCGATCTAGGCAAGCACAAGCTCCACGTTGTTCATGCGTTGCGCGTACTGAAGCGTCTTTGATGGCGCGCAACGTAGTTATCATAGATGTGTTAGGGTTAGCATTGTTCTTCGCATAAACATGCTCACGTAGTGCAACCCTTGCATGTCTAGCCGCCCTCACGCCTATCTCAGGCGTGGGGGCGGCACCCTGCTTGTTCATCATCTAGTAGATCTGATCCGTTACGATTGCTCCTTGTTATGCAAGGATTAGTTTAATATCTGCAATAGTTAGGCCTTACAAAGGGGGAGGATCCGAGTGGCACGTAGGGTGGCGTTCGCAAGTCCTAAACAGGATGTTCCGCGGATCAACTTCATTGTTGGTTCTTTGGCCTTGTTTAGGATCGGCTTATGAGCACCGTGCGTGGCCGCGAGGCCCAACCTGGAGTAGGATGATCCGATTATGCGGTGAAAACCCTAAATCGTCGTAGATCTAATTAGCTTCATCTTGATCAAGCAGGATCACCAAGTATTCGTGCACCCCGTACGGATCATGGGTGGATCGGCTCTTTGAGCCGATTCACAGGATAACCTGAGAGCCGATCGAGGCTCGTATTTAATGTTTACGTGTATGCCATGCGGGAACTAAGCGAGGCATCCCCATCACCTTCCCGACCAGGTATAGGTCAGGTGGCACGCCCTTGCACTTCGCATCGCCGCGTGTGACCAGAAGAGCATTGCGGGCCGTCGCTCGGAGGGGTCTCAGCCAGCCGCAGCTCTAGGCTCTTCCCGGCTCTACTGTGTTGACAGGCCGCTGCCCGCCGGTGGATTTTTTTTTTACTGGCCGATTTTCTCCTATCAGCCCCCAGTATTCATCGCACACATGTACCCCTGCATCTTGTTCATGTACCCCTGCATCTGTTCCCGTATTTAGGTGCCCCCCGAGCCGAATCCGTTAAAGAATGGCAGGATATCGGCTCTGTAATTCGCACGTCGGCTCTTGATAGGGTCAAAGGTGAACACAAGCGAGAACATGTGGTGAGGATAATTTTGGCCGATTGCTCGGGATCGGCCTCCATAATGATTGGAGCGCTGATCGAAGGTTCCGTAATGTCCCTTCATAGACCTTTGGGGCCGATCACAAGGATCAGCCTCGCCAAGTTGCACGTCGCTTTGCTTCGACTACATGGTCGGGCCGGTGGATAAAACCAGCTTAACCCTTCCCTTTGTCACATCAATACGCTCGCAATCGTCCAAGTTGATGCCCGAGAGGGGTTCTTGGCCTCGCTGCTTCCCATGCGTTCATGCCGGCCGTTGAAACTTCGGCTGAGTCGTCGGCTTGGACGACCTCTACCTCATCTCCATCCCATCGTATTATGCATTGGTGCATCGTGGAGGGAATACAACGGTTGGCGTGGATCCAATCTCTTCCCGAGCAGACACAGCATAACTCGCTCGTGCTATCGACGATGAAGAACGTTGTAGGGATAGTTTTCCTTCCTACGGTCGGATCCACGTTCGAACTCCTTGTGCCTCGGACGCTTGGCCGTTGAAATCGCTCAATGTTACGTTGGTCTTGATTAGATCCGAGCTAGAGCGTCCTAGCCGACGTAGCATAGAGTACGGCATGATGTTAACTGCCGCTCCGGTGTCCACCAGCATCTTATTCACAGGCCTCCCATCGATATATCCTCGTAAGTATAGGGCCTTCAGATGCCTGTAGCTCTTATCTCGTGGCTTCTCAAAGACAACCGGCTGTGGGCCGCAGTCAAGTTGTGCCACGGATGTCTCATCTAACCCTGGGGCACTGAACTCTGAAGGGAGGATGAACACCATGTTCGTTCCAGCCGATGTTTCATCATCGGCTCTCCTTTGTTTGGGGCGCCACTCCATTTTCCGTGGACGACCCTCTTCATCCAGGGCTCGGCCGAACCTTCGCAGCCAGCATCAGGCCGTGCCTTCCTTAGCGTATGCAGGTATAACCTTTCGGCTTCCTCCGGGCCGCGCAACCGCCGAACCCCGCGTTTTTGTGAACGGCTGAGTCCGTCGGGGCACCACCTCGGACGGTGGCACTCGTCTTCTTCTTCTTCAAGTCCTTCGTCTTCGGAATCCTCAAAATTTGCCCAACGAAGTGACTCAAGCACGTTTGCTTGGTGGTGGGAGAGGCCCTAAGCGCTCAAACACGGACACGTTGGCTGCCTCCTTCTTCTTCTTGTTGCATTCTGGGCAATTGCCGATTGTGGGCAATCGGCTCATTCCTGAATCCCAGCAGTGTCTGAAGAAAGGGCAGTCCCAGTGTCTGGCGTTGTCATCTTGCTCCCTTGATGTGTCCGTGGCACGGCGCTCGTGCTCCTCCTCATAGCGATCCTGCCGACGATGTCTTCTGGCTTCTCTAGCCAGACGATCTCCTTCATCATCATAGTTGGACCGTCGGCGTTGGTCATACTGTCTCACATATTTGTTGAGGAGGTGATCAGAGAGAGGTCGTTGATATCTTATGTTCTTCACTTCTCCCTCTGTAACGTAGCGCTTGCCATCATGATGGAGCCGATCGCGTGGAGCGGCCTCCTCTGTATCCTTGCTATGAGAGCAGCTGCCCTCATCTCCATCTTTGCCAGAGTGGTTCCCAGGTCCTACCATGTTGATGCCGAACGTGGGACCCGGGCTGGCAACTCTCGGGGTAGATGACTTCTACCATGTTAACGGCGGGGAAGGGCTGGGTGTCTACCTTCATGGCGTACTGGTTGAAAATTAAACGCCCCTTCTCTATCGCCGCTTGGATGTGCCGACGCCACACCTGCGGTCGTTGGTGGCATGGGAAAGCGAGTTGTGGAACTTGCGGTATGGCTTTCCGTTTAGCTCTTGCGCCGTAGGGAACTTGAGACCTTCGGGAATCGTCAACTGTTTCTCCTTGAGCAGGAGGTCGAAGATTTGTTCGGTCTTGGTCACGTCAAAATCAAATCCCCGGGCGGCCCCGGTGGCTTTACCCATTTGCGGGACACAGGGGTTCCTCCCCGAGTCCATTCAGCCACTCGCTACTTCTTGGTCTCCCGCAGGCACTTCACCTTCCTCTCGTATCGACCATGACTATCGCACGCTTGAACTTGTCTTGGTACGAGTCCGGGTGGCGCTGTTCATATGCCGATAGTTTCGAACCATGTGCGCCGGCGAGGGATAATCTCGCTTGGGAGGCCATGTCCTTGAGCTGTGTTGCAAGGCCGGCCTACGCCAACTCGATCGCTTCCTTTTCAGTTATACGAACCGAATAACATCGGTTCCTAAGATTCCTGAAGCGCTGGATGTACTCTGTCACCGTTTCTCCGCGCTTCTGACGTAGTTGTGCTAGATCGGCAATGCTAAACTCGGAAGCTTCTGAATGATATTGCATATGGAACTGTTCTTCCAATTGCTTCCAAGACTGGGATGGAGTTCTGTCGGCAAAGAGGTATACCATCCAAAAGCCGATCCCGTGAGGGACCGTGAAAAGAGCCTCACACGTAGCTGATCCGACACCGAAGCCGGTCCTAGTTGCGCCAAATATCGGCCGATGTGCTCGATGGAGCTGGAGCCATCTCGATCCACCGAATTTGGAGAAGTCGGGGAGCCGATATTTAGGTGGCGACGGGATCATCTCGTACTCGTCGGGGTACGGCTTGGAATAGCCGATTGCCCTCCTTTTCGGCATAATGCCGAACTGGTCTCTCGGTATGGTACCGATCCGATCCGCCATGCTGGCCGCAGGAGATGCACTCGAAGATTCGCCGGGGTGGCGTACTTAGCCAGCCATGTTTGCTTTTCCAGCTCCGAGCCAACCGCAGGAGCTGGGCTGCGGAGTTTCGTCGGGGTGGCGTACTTAGTTAGCCACGTCCGCTTCTCAAGCTCTCGTCGCCGACGTCCCTCCCTGTCCGCGCTCGGAGTCCCCGACGTTGTGGCCTGGTTTGAGAGTGCCCGGTTGCCACAATCGGCACATACGTGCACGCGTATCCTTGAGGGATCTCCTTAGGCGCCTCAGCCAAGAACTGGTAGTCACTAGGGTCACCACCGATCTTGTAGACGACGAATGCCGGTGTAGCCGGCACTTCAGGTGGTGCTGCCAACGCATATGGCAGCGGTGGACGGGACTGGAGTGGCAACTCTCCTTGGTGCGTCCCGAGAGCTGGTCCTGACGGCGAGTACTGGTGGCTCATGATCTCCTGGATCACGCGCAGAGCGAGACGCTCCAACACGTTGACCAAGTTTTCAGAGTGGCGGTGTAGCGAGTGAGCCACCAAGTAGTTGATCTCCTGCCGCAGGGCCACGGTGCGTTCCTCCGACGGGGCAGAGAGATCTATCCCATCGAGTGCACCTTGTGGTGAGAATCCCTTCCATCCGATGCCATGGGTACGGGTTCTCCGAAAAGAGCCGATGAGGTCGGCTTCGAGGGTGGCCTTGATCTCGTCATGTTTCTTCTTGAGCTCGGCGAGCAGCTCCTCGTAGGTGACCGGCGTGCCGTCCGTCGCCATCTCGGATGTAGATGGCGATGTGGTTGATGTAGACGATTGTCCCACCGGGCGTGCCGAATGTGTTGATCGCCAAAACCCACCGGCGGGCAGCGGCCTGTCAACACGGTAGAGCCGGGAAGAGCCTAGAGCTGCGGCTGGCTGAGACCCCTCCGAGCGACGGCCCGCAATGCTCTTCCGGTCACACGCGGCGATGCGAAGTGCAAGGGCGTGCCACCTGACCTATACCCGGTCGGGAAGGTGATGGGGATGCCTCGCTTAGTTCCTCGCATGGCATACACGTAAACATTAAATACGAGCCTCGATCGGCTCTCGAGTTATCCTGTGAATCGGCTCAAAGAGCCGATCCACCCATGATCCGTACGGGGTGCACGAATACTTGGTGATCCTGCTTGATCAAGATGAAGCTAATTAGATCTACGACGATTTAGGGTTTTCACCGCATAATCGGATCATCCTACTCCGAGTTGGGCCTCGCGGCCACGCACGGTGCTCATAAGCCGATCCTAAACAAGGCCAAAGAACCAACAATGAAGTTGATCCGCGGAACATCCTGTTTAGGACTTGCGAACGCCACCCTACGTGCCACTGGATCCTCCCCCCTTTTGTAAGGCCTAACTATTGCAGATATTAAACTAATCCTTGCATAACAAGGAGCAATCGTAACGGATCAGATCTACTAGATGATGAACAAGCAGGGTGCCGCCCCACGCCCGAGATAGGCGTGAGGGCGGCTAGACATGCAAGGGTTGCACTACGTGAGCATGTTTATGCGAAGAACAATGCTAACCCTAACACATCTATGATAACTACGTTGCGCGCCATCAAAGACGCTTCAGTACGCGCAACGCATGAACAACGTGGAGCTTGTGCTGCCTAGATCGCAAGATGCGATCTAGGCAGCATGTCGCTTACCTGATTGAAACCCTCGAGTCGAAGGAGTTGGCGATGCGCCGAGATTGGTTTGTTTTGGGGTGAACGTTGTGTTGTTGTTTATTCCATAAACCCTAGATACATATTTATAGTCCAGCGGACTTTCTAATTCGGACGTGCACCTAACCGTGCACGAGTAAAACTCTAACTTTTAATCTAAAGATACGATCTACTATATTACAGATACAATGGGCAATTCAGCCCAATTTCGTGTATAAGGCCAATTCTTGTTTTTCCCTTCCATGTATATCTTCAAGTCTTTCTCAATCGTGGCCCACCTCTGACTCGGTCAAATTCTGGTGATAACAGACATTGAGGAAGAGTTGTATATGGTACAACCCAAAGGTTTTGTCGATCCTAAAAATGTTGACAAAGTATGCAAACTTCAGCGTTCAATCTATGGACTGAAGCAAGCATCAAGAAGTTGAAATCGACGCTTTGATAAGGTGATCAAAGACTTCGGGTTTATACAGTGTCATGGAGAGGCCTGTATTTACAAGAAAGTGAGTGGGAGCTCTGTAGCATTCCCGATATTATATGTAGATGACATATTATTGATTGGGAATGATATAGAACTATTAAGCGAGTGTAAAAGGTTATTTGAATAATAGTTTTTCAATGAAAGACCTTGGTGAAGCATCGTATATATTAGGCATCAAGATTTATAGAGATAGATCAAGACGCCTAATAGGGCTATCACAGAGTACATATCCGGACAAGATTCTAAAGAAGTTTAGAATGGACGAAAGCAAGAAAGGGTTCTTACCTATGTTACCGGGCAAGGTCTTGAGTAAGACTCAAGGACCGGCTACGGCAGAAGAAAGAGAAAGGATGAGTAATATCCCCTATGCCTCGGCGAGTAGGATCTATCATGTATGCCATGCTATGTACTAGACCGGATATAGCACATGCTGTTAGTTTGACTAGCAGATATCAAAGTGATCCAGGAATGGAACACTGGACAGCGGTCAAGAATATCCTGAAGTACTTGAAAAGAACTAAGGATATGTTTCTTTGTTATGGAGGTGACCAAAAGCTCGTTGTAAGTGGTTACACCGATGCAAGTTGGAACACTGATCCTGATGACTCTAGCTAAGTCACAATCTGGGTACGTGTTTATATTGAATGGTGCTGCAGTAAGCTGGGCAAGCTCGAAGCAGTGCACGGTGGCAAAGTCTTCAACAGAATCAGAGTACATAGTGGCTTCAGAGGCTTCATCAGAAGCGGTATGGATGAAGAGGTTCATTGTAGAGCTCGGTGTGGTTCCTAGTGCATTGGACCCATTAATCATTTACTGTGATAACATGGGTGCCATCGCCAATGCACAAGAGCCAAGGTCACACAAGAGGCTGAAGCATATCAAGCTGCGTTACCACTTGATTCGCGAGTACATCGAAGATGGAGAAGTAAAGATTTGCAAATTACACACTGATCTGAATGTAGCAGATCCGTTGACTAAAGCTCTCCCTAGGGCAAATCATGACCAACACCAGAATGCCATGGGTGTTAGGTATATTACAATGTAATCTAGATTATTGACTCTAGTGCAAGTGGGAGACTGAAGGAGATATGCTCAAATTGAATGAAAGTTGCGTACATATCTAAGGATCACTCACGTAAATTGGCATAATTTTCTGAGTTACCTACAGAGAGTTTTGCCCAGATTCGTGACAGCAAAGAAATATGTTTCTGCGCAGTAATCCAAATCTAGTATGAACCTTACTACCAACGACTTTACTTGGCACAACAAAACACAAAACTAAGATAAGGAGAGGTTGCTACAGTAGTAAACAACTTCCAAGACTCAAATATAAAACAAAGTACTGTAGTAAAATAACATATGGGTTATCTCCCAAGAAGTTCTTTCTTTATAGCCATTAAGATGGGCTCAGCAGTTTTAATGATGCACTCGCTAGAAATAGTATTTGAAGCAAAAAGAGAGCATCAAGAGGCAAGTATGAAACAAATTTAAGCCTAACATGCTTCCTATGCATAGGAATCTTGTAAATAAACAAGTTCAAGAAGCATAATGCAACAAGCATAGAAAGATAAAACAAGTGTAGTTTCAAAAATTTCAGCACATAGAGAGGTGTTTTAGTAACATGAAAATTTCTACAACCATATTTTCCTCTCTCATAATAACTTTCAGTAGCAACATGAGCAAACTCAACAATATAACTATCACATAAAGCATTCTTATCATGAGTCTCATGCATAAAATTATTACTCTCCACATAAGCATAATCAATTTTATTAGTTGTAGTGGGAGCAAATTCAACAAAGTAGCTATCATTATTATTCTCATCATCAAATATAGGAGGCATATTGTAATCATAATCAAATTTATCCTCCATAACAGGCGGCACCATAAGACTACTATCATTATAATCATCATAAATAGGAGGCAAAGTATCATCAAAGTAAATTTTCTCCTCCACGCCCGGGGGACTAAAAAGATCATGCTCATCAAAGCCAGCTTCCCCAAGCTTAGAATTTTCCATAGCATTAGCAACAATAGTGTTCAAATCATTCATATTAATAACATTCCCATTAGCATGCATATAAAGTTCCATGGGTTTTTTAATTCTCTATTCAAACACATCATGTCCTAATTCAAGATAAAGTTCATAAAGATCTCTCATATTTTTGTTGTTTTCCATTATGCCTAACTAGTGTAAACAAGAAACAAAAAGTTGCAATTGCAGGATCTAAAGGAAATAGCTTCGAGCACAAACACAATGGCGCCAGAAGAGTACTGTTACCTGGAACCGAAGTATGAGTGCCTTTTACCTTTCCTCCCCGGCAACGGCGCCAGAAAATAGCTTGATGCTGTCCAGGACTGGCGTGTGGTTGACGAGGGAGGAAATGGTGTAGCTTTCCTTCGTTCCCCGGCAACGGCGCCAGAAAATAGCTTGATGTCTACGCCCCCTCCTTTTCCTGTAGACAGTGTTGGGCCTCCAAGAGCGAGAGGTTTGTAGAACAGCAGCAAGTTTTCCCTTAAGTGGATCACCCAAGGTTTATCGAACTCGTGGAGGAAGAGGTCAAAGATATCCCTCTCATGCAACCCCGCAACCACAAAGCAAGAAGTCTCTTGTGTCCCCAACACACCTAATAGGTGCACTAGTTCGGCGAAGAGATAGTGAAATACAAGTGGTATGAATAAGTATGAGCAGTAGCAACGGCACCGTAAAAGTGCTTTGCCCGGGACAAGTAAACAAGCAGTAGTAACGCAGCAAGTAGTAACGCAGTAAAACAAGTAAACAAGCAGCGATAGCGATATTTAGGAACAAGGCCTAGGGATTAGACTTTCACTAGTGGACACTCTCAACTTTGATCACATAACAGAATAGATAAATGCATACTCTACACTCTCTTGTTGGATGATGAACACCATTGCGTAGGATTACACGAACCCTCAATGCCGGAGTTAACAAGCTGCACAATTCAATGTTCATATTTAAATAACCTTAGAGTGCATGAAAGATCAACACGACTAAACCAAGTACTAACATGGCATGCACACTGTCACCTTCACACTATGTAGGAGGAATAGATCACATCAATACCATCATAGCAATAGTTAACTTCATAATCTACAAGAGATCATAATCATAGCCTACGCCAAGTACTAACACGGATGCACACATTGTCACCATTACACCGTGCAGGAGGAATAAACTACTTTAATAACACCACTAGAGTAGCACATAGATAAATTGTGATACAAAACACATTGCAATCATAAAGAGATATAAATAAGCACTTCACTATGCCATTCATAACGAGTGAATAAGTATTCGTGAAATATAGCCTAAGAGACCCACACGGTGCACACACTCGTCACCTTTACACACGTGGGACAAGGAGTCTCCGGAGATCACATAAGTAAAATTCACTTGACTAGCATAACGACATCTAGATTACAAGCATCATCATATGAATCTCAATCATGTAAGGCAGCTCATGAGATTATTGTATTGAAGTACATAGGAGAGAGATGAACCACATAGCTACCGGTACAGCCCCGAGCCTCGATGGAGAACTACTCCCTCCTCATGGGAGACAGCAGCGTTGATGAAGATGGCGGTGGTGTCGATGGAGAAGCCTTCCGGGGCACTTCCCCGTCCCGGCGGCGTGCCGGAACAGAGACTCCTGTCCCCCAGATCTTGGCTTCGCGATGGCGGCGGCTCTGGAAGGTTTCTCGTACCGTGGCTTTTTCGTCCCGAGGTTTTAGGTCGAGGGGCTTTATATAGGCGAAGAGGCGGCGTCAGAAGGTCAACGGGGCGACGACACTATAGGGGGGCGCGGGCCCCCCCTTGGCCGCGCCGGCCTAGGGTTTGGTGGGCTCGTGCCCCCTCTCCGGCGGTTCTCGGGTGTTCCGGATGCTTCCGGGCAAAATAGGAACCCGGGCGTTGATTTCGTCCGATTCCGAGAATATTTCTTTACTAGGATTTCCGAAACCAAAAACAGCAGAAAACAACAAGCGGCACTTCGGCATCTTGTTAATAGGTTAGTTCCAGAAAATGCACGAATATGACATAAAGTGTGCATAAAACATGTAGAAATCATCAATAATGTGGCATGGAACATAAGAAATTATCGATACGTCGGAGACGTATCAATGGTTCATTCGATCACTAAAGTCATCGTTGAATATGTGGGAGCCATTATGGATCTCCATATCCCGCTATTGGTTATTGGTCGGAGTGAGTACTCAACCATGTCCGCATAGTTCACGAACCGTAGGGTGACACACTTAAAGTTGGATGTTGAAATGGTAGAACTTGAATATGGAATGGAGTTCGAATATTTGTTCGGAGTCCCGGATGAGATCCCGGACATCACGAGGAGTTCCGAAATGGTCCGGAGAATAAGATTCATATATAGGATGTCATTTTATGTGAATTAAAATGATGCGGAAGGTTCTATGGAAGGTTCTAGAAGGTTCTAGAAAAGTCCGGAAGAAACCACCAAGGAAGGTGGAGTCCCGGAGGGACTCCACCTCCATGGCCGGCCAACCCTAGAGGGGAGGAGTCCCAAGTGGACTCCCCCAAGGGGGCCGGCCACCCCCTCCATGGAAGGTGGAACTCCCACCTCTAGTGGGAGTCCTAGCTTGGGTAGGTTTCCCTATCATATGGAAGGTTTTGGGTTCGGGTCTTATTCGGAGACTTGTAGTCCAACCCTTGGGGCTTCCACCTATATAATGAGGGACAAGGGGAGGGGCCGGCCACCTCAAGACCACAAGCTGGCCGCACCCTCAAGTGGCCGGCCACCCCTCCCAAACCCTAGCCACCCCCTCTCCTCCATAGCTCCCGCGTGCTTTAGCGAAGCTCCGCCGGAGTTCTCCACCACCACCGACACCACGCCGTCGTGCCGTCGGATTCAAGAGGAGCTACTACTTCCGCTGCCCGCTGGAACGGGAGGTGGACGTCGTCTTCATCAACAACCGAACGTGTGACCGAGTACGGAGGTGCTGCCCGTTCGTGGCGCCGGAGGGATCGTGATCAAGATCTTCTACGCGCTTTTGCAAGCAGCAAGTGAACGTCTACCGCAGCAACAAGAGCCTCCTCTTGTAGGCTTTGGAATCTCTTCAAGGGTGAGACTCGATAAACCCCTCATTGCTATCGTCTTCTAGATTGCATCTTGGCTTGGATTGCGTGTTCGCGGTAGGAAAATATTTGTTTTCTATGCAACGTTATCCTACAACTTTTGGTCTGATGCTCTGAACTATTTCATGTTTGGCCAAGGCCCCATGACACCAACTCTGCTAGATGTGGCCATGATCACTGGTCTAGACATTTCATCCCCCAGCCCCTCTGCTTTCATGCTGCCAAAGGTCCCTTTCAAACTCTCCTTCAAAACAGAGTGCACAAACTGGGGTGCCTACCTTAGACGCCACATGAAAAACAAAGGCCCTGTAACAGAGAAAGAACACACGGCCTTCCTGAATTTCTGGTTGGAACACTTCATATTCTGTGGCCCTTCACTTGCCCCAACCAAGAATTACCTTTCCTTGGCCTATGAACTTGCCAGAGGTACCCAGCTTGGCATCGGCAACCTGTTCCTCGGAGAGGTCTATCGATATCTCCAACTGATGTCTGTCAATCTGTTTTCCCAAAAGACAGTCAAAACAGGAGGTCCCTGGTGGTTTATTCAGCTATGGGCTCAGCTGTATTTCCAGAACCACATCCCAAATTTCCCACCTTTGGCCACCTGCACCTTTCCAGATACCAATGTGAAGCAAATCCGATGCACTTGCTACGGCCAAGCTTTATATAGCCTTCCAGGTAGTAAACTAATCCCCAAGGAAGCATCGCAGTGGTTCGAATTTTCTTCCAAGGCCTGGACAATCCTCTGTTCTTTCCTTACACTGAATCTGGAAATTTTGAAAATCCAGTCTCCTTCAGGCTAGACAGCTTTGCCGATGACCCCAGCACCCGGCACTTGTATTCCATCATGATCCGTCCTTGCTTCCTTCCAGTTGGCATGAGCACCTCAAACAGGATAATCAAACCTGGTTATGAATCTTATCAGCCGGTCGTAGCAGCCCGGCAGTTTGGTCTTGTGCAGGTGTCTCCACACTTCTTCCTCCACCACTTGACAGAAAGCAGAGCTGATTTGCCCGATGTTCTCACCGGTCAGAGGTGTTATTCCTTCTTTGATGCTCTAGCCATCCCAGTCCCTCACAACCTCTCTTTCACCTCATCAACTGATGGTTTTGAGAGCTGGTGGCCAATGTGGAAGACCCATGCCTTCAGGAGAGCTCTGGGACCGTTGCTGAAACAACTTGATGCTGAATATGATATCCCCGTAGACAGTGTACCACCACTCACAGATTTTCTTGTAGTGGCTTACAATGATTTTTATAACCTTGCTCTGTCTCCTTGCAGCAACAAGATGGTCCAGAACCTGTACATGATGACGGCTCCCCCTTCAAATTCCTCCCACCAGCTCCGGTGGTCCTCTTCTGCAAAAACTCACCACCCTTGAAAAAGGTTGTGATGCAGAGCCAGCCGATTTCACCAAAATCGGCTTCCAAGAGCAAAGTGTCTTCCGGGCCAGCTGCCCCCCGAGCCTCAATCAAGTCGAGAACAGCTGTGAGGAAAGTAGCTGCCAGAAAGACCTTGAAGCGCCAAAACCCTACTCCAGCTCAAGAAAGTTTGCACGTAAGCTTATCCATGCCTTGACTGATTTCATCTACCCTTCTAGGCTTCTGCAACATGCTTGTGCTTACTGACTCTTCTTTTATAGGCCTCCATTGAAGACAACTCCAGCGAGGAAACGCAGTCCAGTCGAAGGGATTCGAGCTCGGGCAACTCTGGGAAAACCACCACGCAGAGCCAGCCAGATTTGCCACCATCGGCTTCCAGGAAAAGGTTAGTTCCTGAACCTGTCGTCCCCCAAGCTCCAATCGAAGCAGGGCAGAGCGTTCTACGCACAAAGAGCCGATGTATCAAGAGAGCTCGAAAGGAACCGCAAGCCCCTTCATCAAACCAAGAGGCCTCAAATGTAATTACTCTCCAAACTATCCTCGGCTCATATTTCATGCTAACCCATTGCTACTCGCATCGGCTAACCACTTCCTTTGCAGACTGATGACACTTCTAGTGGGGAAGTTGGGGAAGTACTGATGCCCTCCGCAAACCTGGATCTAGCAACCTCTAAAGGTGTCGTTGACAAGGTTGCCAACTTGGCCAAGCCCACAGCAGAAACACAGGAACCGATCACTTCGTCATCGGCTGTCCCCTTGGTCTTAGGAGAGGTATACTCCCTTTGTTTGGCTTGCCCTTCCCTTTTGCTGCATACTGACGCTGCTCTTGTTGTTTGCCAGGGTTGTGACCTCTCAGGCTTGCTATTGTTCGACCCTGAATCCATCGAACCAGCTCCTTCGACGGCATGCGATGAACCAGGACCCAGCGCCATTCTTGGTCAATTCCAGCGTCTCAAAGCCCTGCTTTCCTCCCCAATCGAGACATTGGTTGAAGACCCCGAGGAGGTGAAGAGCGTTCTTGAAGAAATCCAGCCTCATCTCCCGGTAACGTTGCAGGTGAAACTCTGGCCGGTTGTGACTTTGTCTGCCTATAGGTCAAGGGTGAAGTTGGCTCGTCAGAGAATTGACCTACGCCACGCCCAGCTTCCGTTGAAAGCCAATATTGCAAACAAATGTCAGCGGCTCAATGAGAAAAAGGCGGCCTTGGACGCCAAAACTGACATCTCTGTCAGCAGCGCCGAACTTGAGACCCTGCGCAAGGAATTGGAGGACCTTGAAGAGAGGGTCCGGGCAACCAAACAGCTTATCCAAGATAAGGAAGCTCTTATTGCCCGCTCTCAAAAGGAAGCAGAAGGCCTCAAAGCTCAACTGAAGACTGATCTGGCAGAAATACATGCCCTAAACAAACAGCTGGTGACGGGCAAGGACGAAGATGACGAGGCCGAGATCGCCGAGGTGGATCGTGTCCGTGCTGACGCTCTCCGTGCCTTCGAGGCATTCCTTCAGTAGAGCCTATATATGTAACAGTTTGTACCTCTGGAGTCGATGGCTGTGCATCGGCTTTTTAATCTGAAGTCGATGTCTGTGCATCGGCTGTACTTTGCGTCCTGTTGCTTTGTGTATTTTTCTAAAGTCGATGTCTGTGCATCGGCTGTGTCTTGCATGTATATTTTGTTTTTTTACTGGCCGATTTCATGCATCGGCCCCCATATTCCACTGTCCGTCATCCCACATACTTGGGAAATATTTCTTGAGATGCTGGCCATTGACAGCTACTGGGAATTTCACACCGCTCAGCTCCTCGAGCATGTATGCATTACCCTTCAAAACTTGGTCGACTCTGTATGGCCCATGCCAATTAGGAGACCATTTACCATACATCTTATCCTTAGTCCCTAATGGCAATACAGCTTCCCATACTAGATCACCAACGTGGAACTCCTTAGGTTTCACCTTCTTATTATACGCGCGAGCTACCTTGGCTTTGTTCTCTTTAATTTTCTCCAGCGACCAAAGTTTGAGTTCCGTTAGATCCTCAATGCTATCACTCATCAGGGCTGCATATTCTTCAGTTGTTAAATCATTTTGAAACGTGATACGTCTCGACCCAGCCGTAATTTCCCAGGGCAATACGGCTTCCTGTCCATAGACCAGATGGTATGGCGAGGTTTTTATTGCTCCATGACATGACATGCGATAAGCCCACAAAGCCTCTGACAATACCTCATGCCAACGTCTAGGGTGCTCGTCGACTCTCCTCTTAATCAGCTTGATAAGGCTCTGGTTGGACGCTTCAGCTTGCCCATTTGCTTGAGCATAGTATGGAGACAATCGGATCAACTTAATTCCCATGTCGTCGCAGAACTTTCTGAACTCTTTAGAAATGAAGACCGAACCTCCATCGGTCGTGATAGTCTGGGGAATCCCGAATCTATGAATGACATGTTCTTTCACGAAATTGATAACATCTTTCGACGCCACTGACTTCATAGGGACGGCCTCCACCCATTTAGTGAAGTAATCTGTAATGGCCAAAATCCACTCATGGCCTTTGCTCGATGGAGGATTGATTTTGCCGATCATATCCATGCCCCAACCTCGAAATGGCCAAGGCTTGATGATGGGGTTCATTGCTGATGCGGGTACCATCTGAATTTTCCCAAACCTCTGACACGCTTGACACCCTTTATAGTACTTAAAACAATCCTCAAGCATGGTAGGCCAATAAAATCCCGATCGCCTGATCAGCCATTTCATCTTATGAGCCGATTGATGAGTTCCACAGGCGCCTTCGTGTACCTCGTGTAAGAGCCGATTCGACTCGGCTGGTCCCAGGCATTTGAGAAGTAACCCTTCCAAAGTCCTGTAGAACATGTCATCTCCTATAAGGACATATTTCATGGCCTTGTATCTTATCCGTTTAGGTGCCCCCCGAGCCGGATCTTTCAACTAATTGAAGATATTGGCTCTCTAGTCATCCGGTTCCAGGAACTGTACCTGAACATCGGCTCCTTCTGCTACGTCCTTGTAGCCTGACGCCATCTGTGCGAGATCGTTTGCCTCGGTATTTTGCGACCTCGGGATCCAATTGAAGTTTATGTACCTAAATTGTGCCATCAACTCACGGCATTGCATCCATAATGGGAAGAGCGACTCGCTCTCACACTTGTATTCCTCCGTGAGTTGGGAAATCACCAATTTTGAGTCTCCAAAAAGTTCCACTGCTTCTGCCCCGGCTTCCAACAGCAACTCCATTCCCTTGCGTATTGCTTCATACTCAGCGGCATTGTTGGTGCAAGGGGTAGATAGCCTGATGGAGAAGGAATATGTTGCCCCCCCGGGGCGACACGAGTAGAATGCCGATGCCACAACCATCGTCACAAACCGATCCATCGAAAAACATGGCCCATGCACGTACCGACACGGTCTGCTATATCGTATTAATCCGTTCGAGCAATAAGATCGGCCAACGCTTGTCCCTTGACTGCCTTCGCAGGCTGATACCGGAGATCAAATTCCGATAATGCAAACATCCACTTACCGAGTCGGCCTTTCAGCACGGGAGCCGACAGCATATGTTTGACGACATCTGACTTGCATATGATGACAATTTCTGCTGACAGCAAGACGTGACCAAGCTTGGTGCAGGTAAAAAATAGGCAGAGGCACAACTTCTCAATCTCAGGGTACCTCGTCTCTGCATCCAACATCCTTCTGCTGAGGTAGAAAGCGACTCTCTCCAGACCATCATAAACTTGCACCACCACTGAGGCGATGGAAGTGTCGGCTCATCGATAAGTAAATATAGAATGGTCCGTCTTGCTCGGGGCGGAACCAACACAGGTGGCCTCGTTAGATACTCTTTAATCTCGTCAAACGCTTGCTGTTGCTCTGCCCCCCAGCGAAACTCCTCATCAGATTTAATTTTTACCAGTCCCATGAACGACTCGATTCGCCCTGACAGATTGGAAATGAACCTTCTGACAAAGTTGATTTTGCCGATGAGAGATTGGAGTTCTTTCTTCGTGGTAGGTGGCTGCATTGTTCGCACTGCCTCCTGACTTTTCAAGCCGATCTCAATTCCGCGTTCATGAACCAAGAAACCCAAGAATTGACCGGCCGTTTCACCAAAAGCACACTTCTTTGGATTCATTCTTAATTCGAATTTTCTAGTTCGGTCCAGGATGCGTCGCAAGTCCTCCAAGTGTCCTTCTAGTGAAACAGACTTGACTACCACGTCATCGATGTATATCTCCACCAACTTGCCGATCAGGTCATGAAATATGTAATTCATGGCTCTTTGGTATGTTGCGCCGGCATTTTTCAGTCCAAATGTCATGACTACATATTCAAACAAACCAACCGAACCTGGCACTCTGAATGCAGTCTTGTGTATATCTTCTGGAGCCATAAAAATTTGGTTGTAGCCGGCATTTCCATCCATGAAACTTAAAACCTTGTGACCAGCAGCTGCATTGATTAATGTCTCTGCTACCGGCATGGGATATTCATCCTTTGGAGTGGCTCTATTGAGATCTCGAAAATCTATGGCGACGCGCCATCGGCCGTCCTTTTTTCGCACGTGTACGATACTAGAAATCCACTCAGCATGCCTGCATGGCCTGATGAACCCGGCGGTCAACATTTTCTCGATCTCTTTCTTGACTTCTTCTAAAATTTCGGACTTCATCTATCGTGCTCGCTGCTGGAACGGACGAAATCCTTTCTTGAGAGGGAGCCGATGCTCAATGATGCTCCTGTCTAACCCGGGCATCTCTGTGTAATCCCAAGCAAAACAATCCGGGTATTCTTTCAACAAAGCTATCATCAGGTCCCTCAGACGCGGATCTAACTTTTTGCTGATAAATGTTGGTCGTGGCTTATCCCCAGGACCAATGTCAATCTCTTCTAGCTCATCAGCCGATGTAAACCCATACCCTAGCTTTCCGTCGCCTGCTAGATCAATGCTGAACACATGCAAAACGTATGGAGAGGATGATTTGGGCCGATTGCTGGAATCGGCCCCCTTTTTGATTGCATTGCTCAATGAAGGTTTACACCCTATTTGTGCTCTACTACGGGAGGGAATCTCCCTACTATAACTACGTGACATGCTTGAGGTAAGATCATTGCTTTTTATTTTTTGGGGCCGATCGCAGGGATCGGCCTTGCCACGTATGTCCATTGACTTTGCTCTTGCTACTCTGTCAGGCCGGTGGATAAGACCAGCCTCACCCCGTTTTTTGTAGCTTCGATGCGCTCACGGCCCGTCCAACCGACTCCGCAGAAGCGGCCCTTGGTCTTCCGCATCCCAAATATTCATGCCAGCTATTGAGATCTCAATCGAGTCATCTGCATGAACGACCTCCACTTCATCTCCAACCCACTGTATCAGGCATTGGTGCATTGTGGATGGAATGCAGCAGTTGGCGTGAATCCAATCCCTCCCTAGCAGGACAGCGTAGGTGCTTTTGCTGTCGACGATGAAGAATGATGTAGGGATGGTTTTTCGGCCGACGGTTAGATCCACGTTCAGAACGCCTTGCGTTTCTGATGCTTGGCCGTTGAAATTGCTTAGTGTGACGTTGGTTTTGATCAGATCTTCTTTAGAGCGTCCCAAACGCCGTAGCATGGAGTATGGCATTATATTGACTGCCGCTCCCGTATCAACCAACATATTGCTAACAGGCTGCCCATTGGTATAACCTCTTAGATACAGGGCCTTCAAGTGTTTGTAGCTCTTCTTCTGTGGCTTTTCAAAGATAACTGGCCGTGGGCCACAGTCGAACTGAGCTACCGACGCTTCTTCGGTTCTTGGAGCATAAAACTCCGACGGAAGGATGAACACCATATTTGTGCCAGCTGATGTCTTCTCATCGGCTTTCATTTGTTTGGGGCGCCATTCTTTTTTCTGTGGACGACTCTCTGCGTCCAAAGTTTGCTGAATTTTCACGGCCAAATCGGGCCGCGCTTTCCTTAACGTGTGCAGGTATTGCCTCTCGGCTTCTTCCAAGCTACGTAGCCGCTGCACCCTACGCTTCTGGGAGTGACTGAGTCCATCAGGGCACCACCTTGGCCGGTGGTATCTATCTTCTTCTTCTTCTTCTTCTTCTTCTTCTTCTTCATCTTCTGAATCCTCTAGATCTTCCACCCTAGATGACTCAGCTCGCCTGCTCTGCGATGAGAGAGGCCCTAGGCGTTTGAACACTGACACATCACTTGTGTCCTCCTTCTCCTGTCTACACTCCGGGCAGTTGTCGATTGTAGGCAATCGGTTCATTCCTGAATCCCAGCAGTGCTTAAAGAAAGGACAATCCCAGTGTCTGTCCATGTCTTCCTGCTCCCTTGACTTTCCCTTAGTGCGGCGCTCATATCCTTCGTCGTCTCTATCATACCGACGATGTTTTCTATTGTCTACGTCAGACCGATGATATCTTCCGTCATCCATGTCGTACCGCCGGCGTCGGTCGTACTGGCGCTCATATTTGTTGAGGAGATGCTCGGAGAGCGGTCGTTGATACCGCACGTTTCTCACTTGTTCCTCGGGACGTACCGTCTGTCATCATATCGGGGCCGGTCGCGTGGGCCGGCCTCCTCCTTTTCCTTGCCACGAGAACGACTGCTCTCTTCTTTATCCCTGCCAGGGTGGTATACAGGCCCTGCCATGTTAATATCGAATGAGAAATCTGGCTGACGCCTCGTGGAGTGACTGAGTTCCACCATGTTGACGCCAGGAAACGGTTGCGTGTCCACTTTCATGGCAAACTGTCCAAAGATCAGACGGCCTTGTTCTATCACCAATTGGATCTGCCAACGCAACTCTTTGCAGTCATTGGTGATATGGGTGAACGAGTGATGCCACTTGCAGTATGGTCTTCCGTTCATCTCTTGCACCGTAGGGATTTTATGGCCTTCGGGTAACTTCAGCTGTTTCTCCTTGAGTAGTAAATCGAATATTTGCTCAGCTTTGCTTACATCGAAATCAAACCCTTTCGCAGGCCCTTGTGGTTTCACCCATTTGCAGGACACGGGATTTGCCCCCCGAGCCCATTCAGCCACGGCTACTTCCTGGTCTTCTGCAGAGTCCTCAACTTCTTCTGTCTCGACCAGGCCTATCGGGCGTTTGAACTTGTCTTGGTACAACTCTGGGTGACGCTGCTCATACAATGTTAATTTCTGGGCCATGTGCGCCAGTGAGTTGTATTCCGCTTGGAAAGCCAGATCCTTGATCGGCGCAGCGAGGCCCAGCACTGCCAGTTCAACTGCTTCTTTCTCATTCAAACGAGCCGAATAACATCGGTTCTTGACAGTCCTGAAACGCTGAATGTATTCTGACACCGTTTCTCCACGCCTCTGCCGCACCTGCGCCAGATCGGCAATGCCAGCCTCGGTAGCTTCTGAGTGATATTGAATATGAAACTGCTCTTCCAGCTGCTTCCATGTTCGGACTGAATCTGGTGGCAACGAGGTGTACCAGCCAAAAGCTGGTCCCGTGAGAGACTGCGCAAAAAACCTCACACGTAACGGGTCTGATGCTGAAATCATGCCCAACTGTGCCAAATATCGGCTCACATGCTCAATTGAACTAGATCCTTCTGATCCATTGAACTTTGAGAACTCAGGGAGCCGGTACTTGGGTGGCAGTGGAATCAAATTGGGGTACGGCTTGGAATAGCCGATTGTTCTCCTCTTTGGCACTATGTCGAACTGGTCTCTCAAGATTGTACTGATTTGATCCACTGTATGAGCTGCAGGGGCTGAGCTTTCATGACTCGTTGCGGTGGCATATTTAGCTAGCCACGCTCGTTTATCGGCGTCCACTCCGTAAATCCCTCCTGCTGCTCCGAAATCCCTCCCTGCCGCAATCTGGTTCGTGCGCGCCAAGTTATTGCAGTCTGGCACGTACGTGCACATGTATCCATGCGGGATTTCTTTAGGCGGTTCATGCAGGAACTAGTAATCACCCGACGGCTCTGGAGCTGCAAGCGAGAACGGTAGCTGCGGTCTGGCCTGGAATGGTATCTCTCCCTGGTGAGTCCCTAGGGCAGGTCCTGACGGAGAGTACTGATGCTTCATGATTTCCTGAACCACGCGAACCGCAACGCACTCGAAAGCGTTCACCAGGCTCTCAGAATGACGGTGTAGCGAATGAGCCACCATGTAATTAACTTCCTGGCGCAGAGCTCTGGTGCGTTTCTCCGAAGGGAGAGACAGATCTACCTCATCGATGGCGCCTTCGGGTGAGAACCCCTTCCACCTAATGCCATGTGTACGGGTCCTCTCTAAAGAGCCGACGAGATCGGCTTCGAAGAGAACTTTAAGCTCATCATACTTCTTCTTGTGATCCTCAGGCAGCGTTTCGTATGTGATTGGTGCTTCCGCCATCTCAGCTGCAGATGCTGACGCAGTTGCTGTAGATGTTGACGTAGTTGATGTAGAGTGTCCCACCGGGCGTGCCAGAATGTGTTGCCTGCCAAAACCCACCGGCGAGCAGCGACGAGCAACACGAAGAGCCGGGAGGCTCCCAGAACTGCTGGTGGCCCCTGGTCCCTCGGGCGACGGCCCGCAAAACTCCGGCACACGTCCTGGCTGGTGCGAGGGCGTGCCACCTGACCTATACCTGGTCAGGAAGGTGATGGATTGCTTCGATTAATTTCCTGCATGGCAGACACGTAAACATTAAATTCGAGCCTCGATCGGCTCTCAGGTTATCCTGTGAATCGGCTCAAGGAGCCGATCCACCCATGATTCGTATTAGATCTACGATAACATGGTGGTCCTGCTTGATCAATACTAAGTTAAAACGATCTACGACGATCTAGGGTTTTCACCACACAACCGGAACGTCCTACACGTAGTTGAGCCTGGCAGACACGAAAGATACAAGAAAACCAGCCCTAGCAAAGGCCTAAAAACCAACATAGAGTTGATTCCCGGAACATCTCCTCTAGGATCAGCAAACCATACCTTACGCACTACTGGATCATTCAACCCGTTTGCAAGGCCTAACCATATGGATATCAAACTAATCCTTGAAGAACAAGAAACAACCATAACAGATCGAATCTACCAAATAAAGACTAAGCAAGATGCTGCCCTTACACCTAAGATAGGTGCAAGGGCAGCTAGATATCCAGGGGCAGCATAACTAAGCAAATATACTAGAAAAGTACCGATGCTGGCCCTAACACATCTATGATAATGGTGTTACTCGCCATCAACAAGGCTTCAGTACGAGCAACAAAAACAACGAATAAACAAGATGCTGCTCAGATCGCTAGATGCGATCTGGGCAGCATGGCGCTTACCCGGAAGAAACCCTCGAAACAAGGGGTGGCGGTGCGCCTAGATTGGTTTGTTGTGAACGTGATCGTCCTTCTTTCTCAGTAACCCTAGGTACATATTTATAGTCCGTGGACTTTCTATTTTTGGAATAATCCTAACTTCATACGAGCTAAACTCTATCTCTTAATTCTAAATCTACCATAATGTACAGATACACGGGCAATCTAGCCCAGGCTCTCGTATGAGGCCGATTTAGAAATATTCTACGTGTATATCACCTAAGCCCATCTCAATTACGGCCCATCTCCTGACTTGGTTAAAATCCGGCGATAACAGGGGCCGAGCGGGCAATGCTGCCAGGGGTCGCCGGACTTGGGTCCGCCTAGCCTAGATCTGGTATCAACAACGGACTAGCATGGGAGGAGCCCCCGATGGCGCTAGCCCACCTGGCCTAGGACTAGGCCCTCATGGCCCCAACCCGTGTCGCATCGCCAACGGCCACCCTCATCGCTGCCCATGGCACCACGCCCCACCAGCCACCGCCACACCTCATCATCGCTATTAGACCCAGTCCTTGTAGCTCCGAGGAACACCGCCGCTAGAAACTTCTGCCCCACGCAGAACCCCTTGCAAGTAGGTAAGGGAATTCCGCCGCCAGTACTGTGCGGGCTTTGCCCAGCGGCGGAGGAGGAGCAGGGGTGGGAGCACGATGGCTAGAGTTTTCTCATGGCGTCGCCCGCGGGAGCAACGAGCACGAGCCCAAACCGGTTTTGCCACATGCCACTTCTCTAAGGGGGGTTTGGTTGCCTAGGCTCATTTTCGCGTTGTCATGGGGACATTATCTATGGAGAAGGCCCATTCGAAACCCGCATTGGGCCAAAACTGGACATTGTTTGGTTGCACTGGAGCGAGAAGGCATGCCCCATTGTTTGGTTGGTTGCATGTTTTTCCTAGCCTCACCTATATCGTAACATGGTGACCTTACCTTACCCATCACGAGCATCAACACGTCATCGACCACGAAGCTAGCCACCACCATGGCACCGCTGTTCACGCCGGTTTGAACCATCACCATGTCGCCAACCACGAAGACCAACACCACCATGACACTGCTGTCACGCCCGTCACAAGCATCACCATGTCACGGACCACGAAGATGAATACCACCATGACACCGCCGGTCACAAGCATCAGCACGTCGTCGACCACGAAGATGAACACCACCATGAAACCGCCGATCACGCCGGTCACAAGCATCACCACGTCTCCGACCACGAAGACGAACACCACCATGAAATCGCCGTTCACACCTGTCACAAGAATCACCATGTCGCCGACCACGAAGCTAAATACCACCATGACAACGCCGACCACGCCGGTCACAAGCATCACCATGTCGCCGACCACGAAAATGAACATCACCATGCCGCCACTAACATGGATTATCACCTCTCACTTCTCACCTATCATCACCATGTCGCTGTCCATGAAGATGGCAAGTGAGAAGTTGAGCAAGAGTATTCCAAACTATACTCACACATACATACGAATTACAATATACTAACGAGCATTTATCTATCTGTCTATGTCCACTGAAACAAGAACCTTTGAAAATGAAAGTCATGCGGAATGGCAAGGTGAACCTACTCCTCAAAGGAAATTTCAAACGGTTGAGCGTATGCGACGAATTTAGCAAAATTCGCTCAAAACTTCATATAAGAAATTGATGATTTACGACTGACGAAACACGAAACCGATTGTCGGAATTGATTCATATCATCGATCTTTTTCATATACAACTTATTTTAATCCGGAATATGTTTGTGTTGATTTAAATATAGAGTGTGTGAAGTAGTTTAAGGGAGAATGAGCTTGCATCCACGGGTCTAACATGAGGGTGCTTTGAGAAACGATTCGTGCGACAAGGTCAATAAGCCCAACAAATTAAACGGACCATTTTCTGCTAGCTTGATGCGAGCTAATGGTCACCCAACCTACCAAAGTACCAAACAAGCTCAAATTTCCCGAACGTATACAGTTCAGGGTGCGATAAGCCGATTTCAGCTGCTGCATGGCTTATCAGTACAGTTACCGGTGGCTGAATTCTGTACGTTTCCATTTGCGTACGTACACATCGCTTTCAGCATTCGGAGACAAAGCTACCGCTGCCCGCTGGGAAGTGGGAACACTTGCACCTCAACCGTACGCGCAAGGCTTGTTGTGGCTTGAGTAATGCAAAGGTGAGCAGTAATACTCTCGATCCACATCAAATCGCTCAAGTAATGGCCGTCACGATAGCTATCACCTCCCCTGTGCGGCTGTGCCCACATGCAGGTGCGGTGCGGTAGAGAGTTGACAAGACAAATATAAATTGTCGACTCATGTGGACCCGCTCACTTGATGAAACTGCACATCTGCTTGCGGGAGCACTAGCGTGGAGAGCGAGCCCTCTAAAAAACTGAGGAGCAGGCGATGCCAACAAGCATCAAATAACAAGGGAAACTCAAAATCTAGCCCGAGCTACACGTATCATGATTTTTTTACGAAGTTCGAATTCAACATTTAATGTTTAAAAAAAATCTAAAAAAAATCTGAATGTAGCCAATGATGTACTTTACCACTGCGCAAAATTTCAGGATGAAATACGTTATATTAGAGGCTACACAAAAATGATAAATTCTGACAAATGTTAGAGGTTTCAAAATCTACACTGTTCACGTTTTCAGATCCATGGATTTGTGAATTTTGCACAGCCCAAAATACTGAGTCTTTTGTATTGCTTTTTGTTCATAGTCGTAGAGTACATTATTGTCTACCTATAGAATTTTTTGTCCTAATGTTTTGAACTTTTAAAATACCATTTTCGAATTTTACAAAAAACGGAATCCATGTAGTTCGAGCTACAAAATGCCAAACTCAACAATCGTTGGAGAATGTAACAATAAAAACTTCATTTGAGGTGGCACTAACATGATGAGCTTTGAGAGCATATCCAGCTGCCAACGCAGAGGGAGTGACTCTGTTCGCTTTGATGTATGCGGATTGGAGGATGATAGTCTAGAAATTCGAGGCATGCAGATAGACCATTAATTCTCAACCTAAGCTTGGGATGAAAATGCGTCGTCGCTAGTGGAGGAGAACGAGCGTGGGTTTTCAGTATCAAGATATTAGGTGGTATCCTTTTTCCATCAATAGTACTGTATCATATCGTAGGATCATATCGTAGCATAAAGATACTATGAGATTTCTATATCTTCAAAATATAATAAATTTATGTATTAAATAAAATAGTTACCTAGCCTATTTTCTAGAAATACATAGTGGCATGTCATATTGTTCTGGTAAGGGAGTGGTGTATCATATTCTTGACTTGTAGCATGCAGCCCAACATCACAAGAGGGATGAAGAGGTGGCAAATACTATGTTTAGTTCACAACAAGAAACCACTAAAATCATTAAGTGCTTATAAGGTTCATTAATGTCAGTATGTTAATTAGTTCTTTGATTAGTTTTAACTGATGAGTGGTATCACTTGTCGTAGAAGTATCGGGATAATGCCAATTTAAGGTATGGTATCGTACTCTGACAATGATACCACCTGATTAGGATACACATTGTGATACGTATCGTTTTAGTCCGGTAGGTTCTTAGTATCGTAAGATACTAGGATTTCTATCATGATGTTGACAACCATGCCCGCCACTACCCCACACAACTGTTGTCGCCCACAAGGGAAAGACAAAGGCCTCCAGAGAAGGAGATGACGACGGTGTACAGGGCGCTCGAGACCAAGAGGCATGGCGCATGGTGCGATGCCATGAGGGTAAGGGCCGCCGAGGAAGCCACTACCACAACCAGGGAAAAGGCCAAGCTCGTCTTGGCAATTTGGGCCAGTGCCAACACCAAATCTTCACCACCCATACCGCCGCGCATGCCATCATGAAGATCAAGAATGAGGCGATGGACATGGCCAAGTCCTAGGCAACTGGCACCCTTCGACAATCTCGGACAGGTCCACGACCGTTGAACTTGCGGAAATGCTATGCACAGTACATCACATTCCTAGGCCACCTAGACTCAGTGGGTCGTGATCGTCGTCGCTAGAGGTCCCACTCTTGCAGAGCTGCCTTGTTGTGCGTAGCCTTGAGCTTAACCACACGCATGTGCCCGATGATTCAGGTAGTGGACATGCAATAAAGAGGCCACAAGCGATCCCCCCGTCAAAAATGTCCAAGCCCCGCAAGCTGTTCGAGGGAATGCCAGGGCTGATGTCGTCCGACTCGGTATGGTTGCAACCTATGTATCCTTCGTACATTTACATTTGAGAACGGATTTGTGACGTTCAATTATGCGTAGGCCTACTATGTAAAGGACGTAGATGTTTACATGCACAGGCTGGCCAATGGAGATAGCCCACTAGACGATGTTCTACAGACCGAGCAAGAGACCCAACCAGAGGGTTTCAATATCGATGGGGAGCCATTTTTGGGGAAATATGACAGATCCCATGGATGATGCCACATCTATGTTAGATGATGCCAAGGTGATGCGGCCATAGATGATGCCGCCGACGCCACCGAGGGCGTCACGAGAAAAGAAGATAAAGGACCAGGGGTTACATGCCCAAGGAGGACCAATGCCTTTTTTTCGTTCTTGGATGGCAATCATCCAAGTTCTAATTTGTGGTGCTAAGCAAAAGGGAATTCATATTGGAGGTCGGTCACCCAAGATTTCCATGAGAGTAGGCAATTAGCTCCCTTCGAAAGTCATAGTGATCGCGGCAAAGTGTCAATCAAATAGTGAGGGTTCGTCTAACAAGAGTGCAACACATTTTGCGGTGCAATCGAGAATGTCCTTGGGCGCCCGTGAGTGGCCTAGGCGTTGCGTAAATGGTAAGGCCTCAGTCATTGCTAAGTTTACACTTGTTAATTGGCTTACCCAAGTGTATGAATTGGTTTCCATATGTGTAGGTTCCACTAACTTTGGACTTATTCACTCAAGTTCAAAAGAAATAATTCACATTGTGCCATTGGTGTAGGGAAATCAATGATTGTACCAAGTAGAAACTTGGCTATGCTACAAACAAAAATGGTCTCCAGAATGGCGGGAGCAATGTATCATCATCACTGATCTCGAAGGGGGTGGCCCAAGCAATAGCAATGGTGGCCTTGCATCTCGACCAACAGGCCACAAGGCCACCAAGGACAATCTTAAACATGGTGCTTCCAAACTTGCATTGAATGATACTGTACCTTGAAAGGGGTTGATGCATGGCCGAGAAGGAGGAGGAAAATGCTAAGAGGGATGAGAAGCGAAGTCGGGAGAAAGAGTCTGCATGCTCATTGGCCTCACAAATAGAGCTCTTTAAATACAAGCCATTGAGGCTAATGCCAAATAAATCGCCGAGGAGAACCGAATACCGTTCACCGACTTGAGCATCATGAACCCGGTAAATCATGCTTGGTCAGAAAGAACAAAACAAGCATCCGCGAACGTGATGGGTGATCTCACATATCTATCCAATTCCTATGATACATGTGTCCTTTTGCACATTTCTATGATTTGCGCTTTGATTCGATAGTATTTGAGAGTGAACTATGTAGTTCCCTAATTAGTGGAATTTTTTTTGACTATTTGGACAATTTTCATTCATATTTTAATCATTTAGGTGAAAGAAGAAAAAAAAGCAAGGCATGCCGTGGACCAAATGAGTATGGTTGTTTAGTTCGCCCTCGAGCCAAACGGACACGATGGAGGACACAAACGAATTTGTGTCCACGTCCTGACCCAAAGGGACTAAAACTGACACATTTTGTGTCGAAAATGGGTCGGGCTAATGGAGATGACCTAAGATCTATTGGTCGAGCGAAGACGACGTATGTGCATCGTTTTCTTCTTTCAGACGTTTCTTTTGCCTATTCTGTAATCCGTGTGATGTCTTTGGCGGTGGTGTGGGTCTGTTGCGAGTGATTAATCAACGATTAATCGGCGTGGCTAGGTCATTTCTTTTTCTTGGTTGTGCGCATCCTTAATGCGTTGACTACATTCGGGCAATATATTGGTGCAGAGGCTAGATGCAATTGATATTATTATACTCTCTTTATATAAAAAAAACATATCATTCTGATCGCAATTTCCTAGCAGCTACGGTTGCCGGTTGACAGTCAACCCTCTGCATGCATGTTTAAATGTTCCAAGAAGAAACTTTTGTTTAAAAAATACTTCGGTTGCTAGAGAACCTAAGAAAAAAATTGAGGTATCATGGTTCATTTATCCTTTTGGTTCCAACCACTTTGCATCCGTAGGTGAGAGTCAACTCTGTACACAGTACACTGTACATGCATCTGCAATTGTAAGTCACCGTGTACCGTGTGCTTACATATGCCCAAGATCGCAAGTCAAAAAAGAAAACATATACCCAAGATCAAAAGGCATGTTACTTGGTCAAGCACAGCCATGTCACATGCTGCAATGGTACTTCCCCTGCCCTGGCACTACTCTTCCAGCGCTTCATCTACTCCTTCACGTGCACAGCGCAACCCACATCTTCGTCTAGCTAGCTGCCGCGCAATTTCATCATAGACCCGTAGATCGCGAGGAAAACCATGTGTGTCTCCGACCTACCGGTCGTGCGTGCGTGCTAGCTAGTGCTACTCCGCACTACACTATACTTTCAGCATTTTACTCCGGCGCCTTCCCAACGCACTCTCCGCGTCACGTAACTGGCGGCGCCGGTCAAAGACTCAAAGCCAGTCTGCCCCGCACGCAAAGATGTACCGCTCCACCGGATAACCGCACCACATCGACGCTGAGTTATCCAGTTCCGCACACTTGGTCTTCTTCCGGGTAAAAAATTTACTTCTGACGGCGCCCCACGAATCGAACCACCTTACTTCTTGGCGTCTTGGAAATGAATATCGGGTTCGACCCCCGTGGTATTTACGGCCCCAAGTGCTAGGCGTCACGGGATCTGGACAGTGATCGCTCCGATGGATTGTTGCTGATGCACGGTCGTTAGGATTCCGTGCGTGCCTTTCGCCAAGCAACCAGCCGCCGGTTCACGGTCGAAATGGAAGCCCACAAGAGCATGCACAGGATCAATCCAGAGCAGAGAAAACAATGCCCCTTCTGTTATGTGCCTAAGTAAAATCCAGAGCATAGAGTAGACCGGGAAAGCATAGTCACTTTATATAGGGATTGTCTTGACATCACAAATACTACTCTAATGAACAAGGCATGTATATTTCTTTTTTGAAAAAGTTAAGATGAATGAAATTTTCCCAAACTTTTAGAAAAACTATCAAGGACTATGATATTATACAAATATCATATGAAAATTTATTTCATGATGTATCTAGTGGTGTTGATTATGAGTTGTACATATTGATAATTTAAGATTGGGATGACACGCTACATGCATATCACATAACCCTACCTCCTCTCCCGCCCCTTCCTAGGCGGCGGCGGAGGATCTCCTCCCTCCCGCGCAGCCGCCCCTCAGGCTGCCAACCCATAGGCCGCCGCTGCTGCCGGCCCCGGCGGCGGTGGCGGCGCCCCTTCCGTCGAAGACGAGGGGAGAGGGGGTCTCCGCGCTAGCGCTCCATGGGAGGTGATATGGCGCCGGTGGATGAAGCCAGGTGGCACGGCTACTTGGCCGGGGCCTGATGCCCTTCATCGGTAGCCATGGTGGAGTGGGTGGTGCGGTGGCGGCCTCCATCCTTGGCGGCGGTTCGGCGGTGGTACGCTTGATCCGCACGATCATATTCTTCCCTGGTGATCCAGCAGGAGGGACTGGCGGCGTGGGGGTTGCTGGTCTTGCTTTATTTTGGTGGCGGTCCTCGGGTTTCTCGCAAGCGAAGATGAAGATCTTTTGGAGGTCAGTTTGCCTTGATCTGGCTGGAGAGATGAGTTCCAGAAAGCTCTGTCGGCGAATGGAACAATGCACCTTTTGCCTGGAGTTTGCTGGATCGGGTGGTATTCGATTGCGCGCACCCATATTTTTAACCGTTTGGTTTCGGAGGGAGCGGCGCGAAGCTCTATTCTGTGTTTGACATCAGATTACTTTTTGGTCCACGGTGAAGTCAGAAGAAGGAATATCATCAAGGCCGGATTGGTGAACTGGCTAAAGGAGGTTCGAGTCTCCGTGATGCTGAGGGACTTGCTTGACGTTCCGGGCTCCGCAGCAGTGGTATGCAAGTGGGGGCAGCAGCACAAGTGAAGTCCAGAGTCTTACCTTTCAGGGTTGTGCCTGGCAATGACATTTTTGGAGGCATTGTTTGAGAGTGGGGCCTATCTACAGGGTGAAAAACTAAGACCTTTGGTCGGGCGATGATGACGCTGATGCACTGTTCCCTTCTTGGAGGCGTCACTTTTGGAGAATCTGTATTTCAAGTGAATCTGTATTTCAAGTGTTGTCACGGTGGTGGTTGTATTGATATTGCTACGTCTAGAATGCAGTAGCGGGACTTTATTTCTTAGTTTTGTTTACTCTTTTTTGGTTATGTGCATCCGTACTTCCAGCAGAATGGACATTGTTGCAGAGGCTGAACGTAATTGGTATCTTTTGATATTAATATATTCTCTTTATCGAAAAAATATCGCATATGCTTCAACCATCTCTGCCAGAAAACAATATGAACCAGCAAGTAAATTCAACCCAAAACCAGCTCCCAGGCCGTGGCTAATTGGGGATCTGGTGCTACCGATTTAGCCTAACAAAGACAGGCGTTGCTGTGGTGTGTGAACCCACATGGTTATCTAAAGATTCTGGCATTACGTACGGCTAAAAGAAAGCCAGCCAAGAGTGGGAGAGAAAGAAAATCTTCCTCCTCTCCAAGAAAGAAAACGTCTAATCAAGCAAGCCTTTCTTTTCCGTGTAGCTTTCATTTCGGAACGCGGTTCTGCTGTTGCTTTCATCCATTTTACTTGTTATAGGATAATGCACGCACATATTATCAGAACCGGTCCTGCTCAGATATAACACGATGTCATGCATGCGGGGCAGCATTTGTCCCATGGATATCAGATTATCTGTGATATTGTGGGGCGCCCGGGTTGACTTCACCGGCTGAAAAATGAGGGAGTAAAGTACGTGATGAACTCACTAAAAAGCGTTTATTTTTTATTTTTTGACCACACGATCAGATCAAATTTATAAATTAGCAAAGTACACAGAAGATAAAACAAAACCCTGAAACAAATACAAGCGACAAAGATATGTGAACAAACCAAGAACTACTTAAAGGTCCTTCGAAGCCAACTGTTGCATCTCCGCGTGCCACCACTCCTAAGCTAAAGTATCACGATCCAAGTAGAAATAACAACCTCTCATTGGCATCCCAATAATAGATTGATTCATCTACAACACGCCCTACTCGTACGGGTAAATAAATTGTAGAATCTCAAACATGCACAAGGGGTGCTGAGATTGAAGCTTTCCAACAGCCACATGGATCACCCAACCAAATACATGACAACTTAAGGTCACTGAACAGACAAACCAAGACATGGTTTTAAACTATTGCTTCCTCACCATAGTATAAGGAAACAAGGACCTAATTACAAACAGTGAACCAAGAGGCAACATACCAAAACAATTTGACACCATTATCACCACCATCATCACCAAACAGTATCCATTATACTGCATATTTCAGTGTTAGTGGAGTTGACACCAGAAAGAAGGGTTCAGTTAACATCAAGTGCGGTTTGTAGAGTTCAGTGAGAGAAGTAATTTCACACCTCATGTAGCGTGTACTGATTGCGTTATGCTCATCAGAAGCAGCAAACTGCAGTGTCCTATATACACATTAAGACCAATGCAGACAAATACTAGTACGAACTATATTCTGAAAAAATTGCAGAGGCTGGAAGTCTTATTGGTGTTTGCTCTGTATATAAATGTCTTGTTGCATGGCTGTCTAAATAAAATGCAAAGGCTCGAAGTGTTCGACTTAAAAACCAGGGAACATGAGACTGTTGCTTTGATTTTCAGTTAATAGGAGTTGTACTATGTTAGCACCGCTATGAGATTACAGTAAACATGCTTGTTAAAATGAAGCTCAGAACTGCTGCAGTTAGCATCCTTTTGTTTATGAACACATTCTTAGTTGATGTGTGAAGTTGGTTACTTCAACCCTGTGTTTAGTCTGCTAGCTGTACATGTCTAATGCTTACTATTTAGGCAAGCAAGATGTACCATTAGATGGAAAAACATTCAGCAGGAGTAATGTTATATTAATCGGCAAGCATAGAAACAATCAAAACAAGGTACATCTCGTGAATCTGCAGCACATAAATCATAATTTCTTGCAACACTAGAACAATATCAAAGGGAACTGATCACACAGAGAGATAATCCTCAATTCCTCATTCAAATCTATCTCCAATACTACAACAGAATCATATGAAACTTCAAAATAATGAACCACAATCAAATGAGAACACGCATGTCTTCTGCTTCTTTCCTTCTACGGTCATGCAAAGAGAAACCCCATGAGACAGACTACAGTTATGAGTAATGTTCAGCAAAGGCAAAACGCATCAGACAAACAATCATCAATTTTGCACCACAGTGCGCGGCAAGTAATTGTAATTCAGTAGTCAGTCACTGTTTAAAAACTTTAAATTTCAGAACACAAGTTAAAAGTAATACCTGCTTCACAACTTTTGGAGACCCTCTATAAACATTGAATAGCTGCCAAAGAAGAATGGGTATCTGGAACAAGGCAAAATGGTTTTACTACATATACAGGAAAACAAATACAAGAAATAATTAAGTATTATCGTGTGGATGCCTTTGCGCAAAGTGGAAAAAACAATGAAATATGGCGCTTGCCCTTGGATATAGATATTGGGTGAAATCAAAGAGGTCATGGTAGGTCCACTTTCAGAAGGTCCAGCATCCAGAACCCGGGAGCCACTGACTAAAGTTTTTTGGCTGCTACTTCAGTCTGCTTCCATTCTAGACATGAAGCCCACCCAAGCCAGTAGCAACACAAGACAACAACCAGCGCCAAGGACCATGTACTGTTAGCCTAATCATAAACAATCTTTGGTGTGCCTACTTGTGATTACATGTCTAGAATGACCATTCTTAAGCATGTTCAAAGTCAATGGGAGTGCAAACAAGGGAATATATAGTAGTCCCACGAAGCAACAAAAGAATATAATGAAGTTCAAAGTGAAGCCAATTCAGCCGGTAGGGAGAGAGTAAATCAGTAGTAGTACCAAGGAAACACCAAATACACAGAGTATGCATAAATGATGCAATCTGCTTATGTCATTCCTTTTATTAATCTTTTTTGTATAGATAAAAGGGGCCACACGGGCACACGGCCCCCAATTTCATGAAGAAATTGGAGTATGTTTTTACACCACACACATACACTCACTGACTCACATTGGCGTCAGCATTCTAACGTCAACAAACGTAAAATAGCACAGGCCCCCTCTAGTTACTCCAGCCTGAAAGTAAACTTAACTGTTTTAGTGTTTTGGATCTCGAAAAGATGACAGAATATAAACCCTGTTCTTGGACACAAGTTGGAAGTCCTTCCCAGCGACACCATGGCATATTTTGGACTCCTCCTTTTTCAGAAGATAACCTCAACCGCTGCAGATCCTCCTTGTCCAGGGGGCCAACTATGATCTCCACAATAATGATTGGACACACACACAGTTTCGAACGATGGCGGGGCTGATGTCAAGATGTAGATCTTCACAAGCTGCTCTTCTTGCCCATAGCTGCACTGGCAGAGAAAGCTTGGTGCGGCTTGGCAAGGGTATGCTTAGGGCCAGTGTTTAGGGGCTCCGTCTGGTTCTTGATTGGGTAACAAGGCCAAAAGGTGATTCCACATGTGCCACTGATTGTCTTGACATTGCGCTCCATCCGGACATAGCCAGACTCACCCCAGCCGATGCCCAAGGACTCCTTCACGATCCAGTAGTCCTTGCCATTTTCCGAACCATAGCCAACAACAGTGGCTGCACGGTCAACGTCTGATCCGCAGGTTGATAAGATACCCTAGAAAGATCAGTACGTGATAATCAGTACAGAGCGAAATGGGTATGTGAATCTTGGAACACAAAGCTGAGGGTGAGCTTAAGGTTGTATCGCACAGTATGACATTGTAACATACAAAGCTTTCATCAACGGAAAGAAAGTTAGTGCAACTTGAATGCTTCATAGAATGAGTACCAACACAGTGGATCCAAAATTGCTATTTTCACTTCACCAGAAGAGTTCTTACTGATGTCATGCTGTGCTGATTTCCACGAGAGGAAGGTACCAGCAGGAACACATAAAAGTGGCTCACTTATCAAACATGCTCGAAATGGGGGCCAGATCAGCAAAAAGTTTTAAATTATCTGAATAATATCAAATATCAAATTATGAGGAAGTCGGGACTGTGTTGAAATTAGTCGTTGCTTGGTTGTAGCTGTTGCAACTTGTAACCAGATGACAACATTTCTATAAAGTACTTATTAATTACGGCTATTGTAGCAGTCATAGTCATCTATGATCAGTTGCACACAACTAATAGTCTACAGAATATAATCACAGTCATCTATGATCAGTAACTTTGTGTTGCCTAGTCAGGGAGAATCAGAATTCTAGAACAATAGCTCACCGACTCATAGAGTTGGAATTCTCTGCCCCTGCCGTCAATTGCAACACTGATTGGCTGGTTTGAAACTGCCTTTTGCAGGCTCTTTTCACTGTACATGGGCACATCATTGCAGTCATCAATTGTAACAGTCGTCTTATTCTGCAAATGCCACAAAACAATGAGGCGGTATGGTGCATGTTCTTGTAAATGTTAGAAGAAAACTAACTGAGAAGCAAGAGATATACACCTTGTTAGCAGCACAATAGTGGTTGCCCTTGGCAATGTAAGGGTAGTCCTGTGTCGTGCCGATCCCTTTATTGTTCATGATGAACACGAATGCATCATCCATTAGACCTCCATCGCACCCCGCATTGTATAAAGTGTCGCAGTCAACCAGCTCTTGCTCGGACAAGGAAATGAGCTGGCCCGTAACAATCTGGTTGATTCCTTCAACAGCTGCTATTGCTGAAAAGGCCCAGCTGCTCCCTGGAAAAGAGGAACTGAGATCGGATCCTCATATCTCTGTCTCAAGATTTTAGTTTGTGTTCATTACATACTGGTACAAATAGCAAGGGGCCAGATTTTGGCTTGTGGTGACAATGCCAATATGGTTGCAACAAATTTGATAATCTGGAAAAATAAAAGAGAACCAGCAGCAACAGATTAAGTCGAGGATGCTCACCACAATCGCCCTGGTCCTTGACCTCGACAACCGCTCCCTTCTCCCTCCAATCGAACGACTCCGGCAGCTCCTCGCTGTCGTCGGCCTGGTACCTGGTGCTCAGCTTCCTCTGCCTCTCCGGCTTGCTCCGAACACCGAGGTACCTAGCACGGTACTCCTGGTTGGTGGTGTCGGCGAAGCGGTTGAGCCCCAGGCGGAAGGAGTGAAGGCCGGCGTCAGCGGCGGTGTTGTGCTGGTCGATGTAGCGTAGGTTGTCCCTGAACACCTGGAACCGGCGGTCCTCCTCGCCGAGGGCGTTGTAAGTCCTACCGTGCTGCGCCATCCACTCCGCGTACACCCGCCGCGTCTCCTCCTCGCTCCTCTCCCCGTACGACACGATCGACATATCCGCCGCAGCCGCCAGCGACAGCAGCAGCAGCAGCAGCACCGCCGCTGCCGAGGCCAGGAGAGATCTCGAGCTCCTCATTTCCGCAACGAGGAGACTACTTTTTTTTTTGGACTACTGGGGAAGAAGATCAGGCGACGAGAGCGTGGAGCTCTGGGGCTGTGGGAGACTGACTGGGCCGTGCTTTTGTTTCCCGACATAGAGAGTGAAGGCCCGTGTGTTGAATGTTTTGGCTATATCCAATGTCTCAAGTAGTCAAGTCCTAAAATCGTATACATTTTGAACATAGCGGTCATTTCTATCATGGACTGACTACCCAGCAGCGGCGCCCCACATTTGGTTGCCCGTGCGGCGCTTTTCACTACTCGAGGCATACATGTAATTAATTAGTCACTTTCAGATGCATGAATTAATTAGTCTACACAATGGTATGTATGAGACTAATTAGTACCCATGTGCACTCATGCCACTTCTCCATGCACGATGCATGCAAATAAGATATCATTCAAGATTCTCTTAGTTTTCAAAATTTTGAAATGTTTTATCTCATATATCTTATATCCGATTGATGTTCCGCCTTCACAATCAGCTTAGTGGCGACGAGATGTTCGAAACTAGATCTCATCTCATGTCGGTATGTTTTGGCAACCATTTTTTCACCAACAATTGCCAAAATATTATCACACACTTTCCAGATTGTCAATTCTTAGTTGCCAGATAAAAAAATTTGTTTATCAATATTTGCAAGATTATAATCACATATTTGTTGGGTTATTCTTGACTAATTTCCAACAATTGCTAGATTGGTGTCATGTACTTATCAGGGTATTTATTTGCTATTTAATTGCGAGACTGACATACCGTGTTTGCTAGTTTCATGTATGACATTCTACATCGATGCAATGTGTATGATACAGTTTTTTGGTTGAAAGATATCATCTCCTAGTTGTTTGGACATATTTTAAGGTTATCTTTCTATTTTTTTTAGATCACTTCAATGTCTAAAAATATAAAATATATATGCATAATTGTCATGTGGATTGTTTGTTGATAATCTGGCAACTGCGGTAACATAATCTGGCAACTGATGCATTGAAACAAAATTCATCGAAACATAACAATATGGGATCTACTTCTGAAGCCCTCGTCGAGACGAGCTCGTCGGTGAAAACAAAACACTAATCGGATTAATGGTTTAGAAAATAAATCATTTTAAATTTTAAAAATTAGCAATATATGTGATGATGTCAGCATGATGTGTTAGATTACTACATAGGTACATGTTACAGCTACTATAAGGAAAAGCACCCAAAAAACCATTGTCGCACAGGTTTGACTTTATGCGGCGCTTCTGCGTAGATCTTCCCTTCTACCATACCTTACTTTTCCTCTCAAAGAAATCTACAAGCAATTGTGATCTAAACAGACACGTGGACGCGGGGTTCTGTTCGCGTGTCCGTGCGGCCACCAAGCCCAAAACGAACGATCCAACGTGTCCGTTTGGGTCGCCGCGTAGGAACTATATTTTTATTCGGTCACATCTTATATGCTTTACTTGGAGCGATCCACCCAGCCCAAGGCATCCCCTTCTTCATCATCAACTTATCAGGTCACTTCTAGTGAAACTATATTTTTATTCGGTCACATCTTATGTGCTTTACTTGGAGCGTCTGTGTGCTTTTATTTTTGTTTGTGTTTGAATAAGATCGGATCCTAGCAATCCTTGTGTGGGAGAGAGACACGCTCCGTTTTTTCATATGAACACTGATGTTCTTCGTTTTACTTTTAATGTTCATGACAAAAGTTGGAAGCTATTGCACTTATTGTTATTTGGTTGGAAACAGAAAATGCTTCATATTGTCTTGGATAATTTGATAATTGGCAATTGTTTTGAGCTCTCAAGTAGATCATGATTAAGCTCTTGCATCATGTAGTTTAAACCTATTAGTGGAGAACTACCGTAGAGCTTGTTGAAATTGGTTTGCATGATTGGTCTCTCTAAGGTCTAGATATTTTCTGGTAAAAGTGTTTGAGCAACAAGGAAGACAGTGTAGAGTATTATAATGCTTGCAATATGTTCTTATGTGAGTTTTGCTGTACCGGTTCATACATGTGTTTGCTTCAAATAACCTTGCTAGCCAAAGCCTTGTACTGAGAGGGAATGCTTCTCGTGCATCCAAAACCTTGAGCCAAAATCTATGCCATGTGTGTCCACTATACCTACCTACTATGTGGTATTTTCTGCCATTCCAAGTAAATACTTCATGTGCTACCTTTAAACAATTCAAAAGTTATTATCTCTTATTTGTGTCAATGTTTTATAGCTCATGAGGAAGTATGTGGTGTTTTATCTTTCAATCTTGTTGGGCAGATTTTCACCAATGGACTAGTGGCTTCATCGGCTTATCCAATAATTTTGCAAAAAGAGCTGGCAATGGGGTTCCCAGCCCCAATTAATCAACCTTCATTAATAATTCTGTCCACATGTTTTGCCATGATTCATCAGTAAGCAACTTAATTTTGCAAATAGACACTCCTTCATGGTATGTGAATGTTGGAAGGCACCTGAGGATTCGGTTAGCTATGGCTTGTGTAAGCAAAAGGTTGGGAGGAGTGTCAACCATAAATAAAACTAAAGTACATGTGTAAACAAAAGAGAAGAGGGATGATCTACCTTGCTGGTAGAGATAACGTCCTTCATGGGAGCCGCTCTTTGAAAGTCGGTTTGATGAGGGGGTTAGAGTGCCCACTACCATTCGTTGACAACAACAAACACCTCTCAAAACTTTACTTTTATGCTCTCTATATGATTTCAAAACTTAAAAAGCTCTAGCACATGATTTAATCCCTGCTTCCCTCTGCGAAGGGCCTTTCTTTTACTTTATGTTGAGTCAGTTTATCTACTTCCTTCCATCTTAGAAGCAAACACTTGTGTCAACTGTGCATTGATCCTTACATACTTGCTTATTGCACTTATTATTCTACTTTGTGTTGACAATTATCCATGAGATATGCATGTTGAAAGTTGAAAGCAACTGCTGAAACTTGTATCTTCCTTTGTGTTGCTTCGATGCCTTTACTTTGAATTTATTGCTTTATGAGTTAACTCTTATGCAAGACTTTTGATGCTTGTCTTGAAAGTACTATTCATGAAAAGTTTTGATATATGTTATCTATTTGTTAGCAACTATAGATCATTGCCTTGAGTCACTGCGTTCATCTCATATGCTTTACAATAGTATGATCAAGGTTATGTAAGTAGCATGTCACTACAGAAATTATTCTTTTTATCGTTTACCTACTCGAGGGCGAGTAGGAACTAAGCTTGGGGATGCTTGATACGTCGCCAACGTATCTATAATTTCTGATGTTCCATGCTTGTTTTATGACAATACCTACATGTTTTGCTCGCACTTTATAATGTTTTTATGCGTTTTCCGGAACTAACCTATTAACAAGATGCCACAGTGCCAGTTCCTGTCTTCTGTTGTTTTTGGTTCCAGAAAGGCTGTTCGGGCAATATTCTCGGAATTCAACGAAACGAAGACCAAATATCTTATTTTCCCGGAAGGTTCCAGAACACCGAAGGAGAGTCGGAGGCGGGCCAGGGGCCACCACACCACACCTGGGCACGGGCCCAGGCCTGGCCGCGCCGCCAGGTGGGGAGGGCGCCCTGGTGCCCCTTCTGCGCCGCCTCTTCGCCTATAAAGTCCCTTGCGACCTAAAAACGCGATACGGATTGACGAAACTCTAGAAAGACTCCAGGGGGGCCGCCGCCATCGCGAAACTCCAATTCGGGGGACAGAATCTCTGTTCCGGCACGCCGCCGGGACGGGGAAGTGCCCCCGGAAGCCATCTCCATCAACACCACCGCCTCCATCATGCTCCATGAGTAGTTCCCCCATGGACTACGGGTTCTAGCAGTAGCTAGTTGGTACTCTCTATCCCATGTACTTCAATACAATGATCTCATGAGCTGCCTTACATGATTGAGATTCATCTGATGTAATCGGTGTTGTGTTTGTTGGGATCCGATGGATTGTTACATTATGATTAGTCTATCTATAAAGTTTGTGAAGTTATTGTTGCTTGCAATCTTGTTGTGTTTAATGCTTGTCACTAGTGCATGAGTGGCATGATCTTAGATTTAAGCTCTATAATTATTGCTTAGATTGTATCTACAAGTTGTTTGCACATATTGCTTGTCCGGAACCCGAGGCCCCAAAGTGACAGAAATTGGGACAACCGGAGGGGAAGGCTGTGATATGAGGATCACATGTTTTCACCAAGTGTTAATGATTTGCTCCGGTGCTCTATTAAAAGGAGTACCTTAATCGCCAGTAGATTCCCTTGAGGCCCGGTTGCCACCAGTTGGTAGGACAAAAGATGTTATGCAAGTTTCTCATTGCGAGCACGTATGACTATATATGGAAAACATGCCTACATGATTAATAATCTTGATGTTCTGTCTTAATGCTATTTCAATCCTATCAATTGCCCAACTGTAATTTGTTCACCCAACACTTGTCACTTGTTATTGGAGAGTTACCACTAGTGTAGATCGCTGGGAACCCCGGTCCATCTCTCATCATCATATACTCGTTCCTACATGACATTGTAAGTAGTATCAACTATTTTTTGGTGCCATTGCCTCTGTGTTACTGCTACTTCTGATGTGTTACTGTTACTATTGCTCTCATATTACTGCTGCTTTCACATCACCCCTGTTACTAGTGCTTTTCCAGGTGCAGCTAAATTGACAACTCAGTTGTTAAGGCTTATAAGTATTCTTTACCTCCCCTTGTGTCGAATCAATAAATTTGGGTTTTACTTCCCTCGAAGACTGTTGCGATCCCCTATACTTGTGGGTTATCAGTTGCCAAGCCTATTGTGACTAACCTCTTAGGACCCAACTTGGTTGGGGACCAACAAGCTCAAACTTTATCAATAAGTGTATGTGGAGGGAATTGGAGACTTGGCTACTTCATGAAGAATTAAGGGATCTTCATATTATATTTTGACCAAGCCAAGTCGTATGGATTATCATATATATCTTATATCCAATGTTCCTCTTTGCGGTAACATATAATTCAACTCATCATATTTATTGTAAGTTACTTGTCCCTTTGCATGTTTATTTTTGTACCAAATATGTGTTTTTATGTGTTGTGTCTTACTTACCTATCTTGTGTATTCAAGTATGTTTATTTGACTCATCATATACTTGTGTATTGTTTTGAGCCTAATGCATCTTGATGACATCTTATTTGGCTCTCTTCGAGTGATTAATGGAACATCCCATTTTGGGGGAGTGATATGCATTGTGCATCTCTCTTTCTTAAAATGTGTGTATATGGGTACCACCACTTAGTATTGATATTGCAAGATTATCTAGTCACTATGTGGTGTGTCATAATCATGAGAAATTCAAATTCTAATATCCACTAATCATCTCTAGTCGAATTTTAATTGCCTCTTGATTAGAAGAAATGTTTTATCAATTATGGGGGAGTAATATGTTTTGTACATATCACAAGCCTAGAAAATGTGAACATATGAGGTTATGCCACTTAGAGTTGATGCTCTTAATTATCTTGTTCCTAGGTGGCATGTTTGCTCAAACAAGCTCCATTTTTAATAAAAAGCTTTTATTACTCATATTATGGGTTCTTGTTTGTGTAAGAAATTCTTGGTGAGGGTTTTCCTCAAATACATATCTCTATATATTATTTGGGACACCGTTTGCTTCAAGTTATTATAATCATTGCCGTGCGTGATTGTTTGACTAGTTGAAGCTATCAAGAATCTTCATCCGTGCATAGTGCTTAATTCTATATACTTATCCTATGCCTCTTATTGTGAAGTTGATCCTTACTATCATTGTCAATACTCCACCGGAAATTATTTCCAATATACTCATTGTCTTTGACAATCGATAACATTGTATGTGGTTGAATTTATGGATCATCTTTACCTTGGATTGTTTCTTATTGCCTTATTTTATTTCCAAGAAAACTTTTGTTGCTCCCATGTGTCTTCCTTGCCTCTTTGAAAAATCTTTAATAATTTTTTTTGAATCTTATCAAGTGTTTGTTTTTGAAAGACAAACCTTTTCTTTGCGGTACATTGTGCCATTGTGAAAAGTGTAGAGGGTTTGGTTTATTTGTTCGAACCTTGCTCTTTTGGGAGTTTGCTATCTCATTCCTTATTACATGTTTTATTTGCTTGAATGAGATAAATCTTTGAGCATGTGTGGCTTTATTCATCTTTTATGCTCAATTATCTCTTCTTAGTTCATTTGTTGAACTTTGTTGAACAAATCTTTTATGATTTGCGCCTTTGATATAGTTTGGACAACAGATTTGTTTGGTCACACCTTTATGCCTTCTCCAATTCATTTGGTGTTTTGTCCAAACTATATCTTTGTTGGATCTTTGAAGTCTTTGTGCATGCTTATATGTAATTTGTTTATATTTGTAGCATGCTTGCTTTCTTTGATCCATTATATAGGGTATACTCCATCAAATCCTAAATGGCTAAGATGTGCATGAAATTCCAACTTCATTTATAAATATGCACATATTGATATGGAGTGTATCCTATGTATTGTGGTTAGTCTAACCATTTTGAACCCAATAAGTTTGGGGACCAAGATGTACTTGAATGTTGTTTTAGGTACATTGGAGATGCAATGGAGGCTTGTCTCATCTATAAGGAAGGTGTTGTCACCATATGAGAATTGGAGTCAAGCTAGGATGATCGATGAACTCTTATCTACTACATCTAGCCACTGCTATCTCGGTAACAAGTATCTTATTCATGCATACTCATATAGCATCCATCCTCTTGTAGGTTGCATCTTGGCATGAAATTCTTTATTTTGAAAATATTGAGGTTCTTGAAAAATCCTTTTTAAAGAAAATTTCTTATTGTACATTTGAGTATTTTGAGAAGATGCATATGATAGGAATATATATATATATATATATATATATATATATATATATATATATATATATGATATATATATCGACGCGGATTTTCTAACCAGGTGGCTAGCTGTGCATAGGTAGGCTGCCGTTGGATAAAGGGAGCATGAGTGCTCAACGTAGCAGATTGGGTCCTTTAAGTTGTTTGTGAGTTTGTGAGGTGCCAACGCTGTGAGCTTTTCCGTCAGTGCATGCAAAGGCACATAGGGGGCAGGGCAATCTCATGGAATTTGAACGCTAGCATGGATGAGCAAAAGGATCACAAGTAAATCGGCTATCCTCGTCGCGTGAGTTCTGCAAGATTTTTTTGGTGAGACGAGTATTGTACATGTCGTTTTGTTGCTTCTATCCATGGAGTTGTGCAGGATTTTTCATGATTCAGCAAAAAAAATGCACGTGCCATTTTGTTGCATGTAGGCATCTACTAATCAAGACAATGACCAGATCATGTAGTCTGAACCTATTGGGCATGGTTTTTTTTGAAATGAATAGGTGGGTAGCAAACAATTTAGCTGCAAAGATGGTTTTTCTGAGTGATTAACTTGGTGTTAATTTTCTGGGTAATTAAATGTTCTAGTTGGCCATGCGATTGGTACTAGATAGATTTGGGGTACTGCATGTAACCGTGGTCACTTTCCGCGATATGGTGCATGTGACATCAAAAAATTTAGGAAAGAGTGATAAGAAACTAGTGATATAAATTCTGTTGGCATAAGAATGTACATACAGGAATGGTGCGGCTAGCCAATAACAAGTAAAAGTTGCAGACGTAAATTGAGACAGTATGTGAATTTGTGTACTAAGGTACAACTAGCATCTATAGAGAAAACCTCATGAAGAGAAAAAGATCATGCGTAAGAGGGAGGAACTACGACATGTAGATTCCCTGATGCTCGGCATCAAGAGGAGCTTGGTCGGAATGGCACCACAGAGGCGGTTGTGGTTGAACCGCAGCCTGGGCATCGCCGCCATGGACTCCGGGATGCTCCCAACCAGCCTAACATCGGACAACTCCAGTGTGGCCAGGCTCGCCATATTCTCCCGGTCGGAGCGCATTACACTCCCTCTGAGCGGGTTGTTGGTTGCAGGTCCTTCGGCGACACCATGCACTTCACGAACTACGACAGCCCTCCGGTGAGCCTCCAGAGGTCAAAGCAGCATGAGCCTCTCTTGCTCGGTGAGCTCCGACAGAAGGAGGCTCCCATGGAGCAAGTTGTTGCTAGGCCCTTCGAGCTACAGAGGCAGAGACCGGTAAGAAAATTCTTGCTCATGCACATGACACAGATTTTGAATATCATCATCAGTCTGTAAAACTGAGCTGAATCACTCAATTTATTACACAGACATGAAAATTGAAAAGAAGATGGGGCAGATACTAGAAGCAGACACGGAAGGGTCACATGTTCAGGTATAGTTTTCTTGGCTTGTCAGGATCGAAATGTAATTCTTGTATTACTAAGTGTAAACAACTGATAGCAGATGTTAAACAGGTTAAACTAATCATATTATGAGGTTAACCAAATAAAGGTAGATACTTTTAATCACCGGAAAAAAAGGAAACAGTGACAATTCTAGACAGCTATGGTAGGATTGTTCATGGTCTCCACTTCGTCCTTACTAAACCAAATGTAAACCGAAATTAACGATGCCAAATAATGATACCAAAATGCTGATTGGGGTTGGATCACAACCGCTACCGAAATATCAGCAAATATGAGAAGAAATATCATCCCGAGAATCACACTTTATGTGCTTTACCAGCACACAGATTAACACGCCCTACACACGCAAAATCAACATCGCACCATGAAGCAAAATCCTAATCGAAAATTCTACTATTATTTTGAATGACCATGGGACCTGGAAACACGATGCAACGAAAATCACCAAGGAATCTAGATCAGATAACACAAGAAAAACCAGATGGAAGAAAAAACACGGACAGCCTCGTGTGTGCCTCAGCTAATCAAAGACAAACTGCTGCTCAATCTGTAATGAAACGGCAAAATAAAGCCTGCTCTCCAAAGGCTTGAAGGTCACTAATCGATATGATGTAGATCAATTAAAATGGCATTAGTCAAACGAGGTGAAAAATCCATCACATATACAACTAATCAAATCAGCTTAGCTCGAGAATCTTTCACAGAAAAATTAAAACCAAACTGCCGAGCCTGTGCTGCATCCAAATTTCCAACGGTTTAGATTTAGAAACATGATAGGGAGGGGCCATGGATCTTGAGCATAAGTTCAGTCTGCGCCCCTGCTACCCGTCTAGCCCATTGACGCGGCCATCGGCCTTCCGCCATGGTCCGGTCAGCGGGGGCTCAAATCGGCAGAGAAAAAGGAAGCTCGTCATCGCCCCTCGACACGTAGCTCCTCCTCCTTCAAATCCCAAAAAACAGCAACTAAAACATCTACCTAGAAACTGATCGAAAAAAGGATGTGAAGCAAATTCACGTACTTCTGAAGTGCTAGAACTAAACTAAAATGATAAACTCTGCGAAGGTGGATGGTAGGACATCGGTGAGCCCCAGATCGATAGCTGGCCCCGACTCCAAAAGTTTTTGTCTCCAAAAAAAGCAAACCTAATTCGAGTAAGAGAGAGGAATTACATCACATTTGAATCCAAAATTGTTGGAGCTGGAGCAACATCAGACTCCCATTCTAGTTTTTCCAAAACAACACGTTAAACAAACAAATCCCATTTGGATTTTTCCAGTGAGCACAACAAAGAAAAATCAACATAGACATTCCATCAAACGGTGAAGAAATTTGAAAAATAACGAGGTGAAATAAATTTGGATCCAGAAAAATGGGTCAAGCTCAAATGCTAAATAGTCTGCACATGGCCCCGTCCGCCGTGGATAGTGCTCACTACGCTCCAGGCGGTCGACGCAGTCTGCTGCCCCAAGCAGGGCCTGGGCTTGTTTTTTTTTTTCCTGCTCAAGAACATTCGTGCAACAGAATATCAAAAAGAAAAAAAAAAGATAGGAAGAAACAAGAGGAGGAGGTGGCATGGATCTTGAGTACCAAGTACAACCGTGCAGCAAAAAATATACAATCTGGATTTACATCACGGACGTGATTAGTCTGTACATCCAAGTCAAAAAAAATCAGAAAAGATAGAAGAAACGGAGGTGGTCATCCACGAAATTTCAGTACGGAAGCGCATAGATCTTGAGAATCAAGATGAACACTTCATAAAATGGGATCTGGATCAAAATATATTACTAGATAATTAACAGAACTTTCCCCTCATAATCTTTACCCTTTATTTGAATGATCATGGGATCTGGATCGAAAGAAACCATGTAAAAAAATCAACAACAAACTGAATCCATCGAACAGTGATGCAAAATCTAGATCGAGAAAAGGACGTGAAGAACACCCAGATCGAAAAAATACAAAGACCGATCTCGCTCGTGCCTCCGGCCCGGCGTCTCCCTCACCACAGTACCACTTTGGCGCTGGGACATCAGCCGGCTGCGGCCGATCGGAGGGGGAGGTTCTGGAGGGGCACGGTTGGTTTGGCAGAGGGGAAGGAGAGAGGAAGATAAGTTTTCCTCGGTGGGTTGGGAAGGAGAGAGAAAGTAACTCGATGGGTACCAAATCACCTCGCAGCAAAAAAAAAAATGCATAAAAAAGGTCTACGTGAGTGTGCTCTTGATGTAACGGCTTATACTGCCGACGTCAAGAATTTCGTTGGCTCTCTATATCATCAGTGTGTATATCAACGGTCAGGACCCCATGGGTAGCTAGCCATGTGGTCATCTGGGTATTATGGGAAATAGTGGGCTACCATGGGGCATAGCTATGCATATAGATCCAACCATTAGATCTTCTATAGGGAGCACAAGAGGAGCACACGGCGTTAGCAAATCCGGTGTATCCCCTATATGGCCACATGCAACACCGTTACAGAGTAGCAGAAATAACCAACCACAACCATACAATATCTAAACTATTATATCAAAACGACAACCAAGCATCGGTCACGGTTGATTTAAAAACTGACAACCATACACCATGTAAACTATTATACCAAAACGACAAACAAGCATCGGTCACGGTTGATTTTAAAAACTGACAACCATACACCATCCAAACTATTCTACCAAAACGACAACCAAGCAGGTCACGGTTGAATTAAAAATTGATAACCATACACCATCCAAACTATTATACCAAAACGACAACCAACATTGTCACGGTTGATTTGTGCTTCAAAGCTTCGCAGCATGCAAATCCCGTGGACCAAAATTAGAACCACACCACGGAAAATGTATATCAAAACAACAACGAAGTATCGATCACGGTAGCTTATTTTTAAACTTTAGGAGCAGGCAGATTTGTTGAGCAAAATGACAACCATACGTGCATTTCTTGAGCTGCTGCTGCTGTACACGCTCGGCTAGCGCATGGCTGCCGTGACGCCCTTCGACTACCTCCCTTGCTTCTCCTCCCGGCTCGCCCGGCATGGTGGCAGCAGTGATGATGGTGATGACCTTGCCCGAGTCGCTCTCAAGTCCATCGGGTTCATCTTTGCCACAACCAAAGGTTCATCTTCGTCTACTTCCACACACACAACAATCTTATCTTTTCTTCCATTTTGTCTGACTAATTTTTGCCATGTCCATGCAGCCGGCAGTGTGCTGGATTACAAACCATCCATTGTGGCTGCAGCTGCAGCAGCGCCACGGCCAGCTCGACATCCTCTACAGCCAGCTCGACATCCTCTACAGCAAGGGTCCTCGGCGCATGCGCCCCTGGCCATGCTCAACCTCGCCGACTTCGACCGCGTCATGGCGGCCAACACGCGCTCCACGGTGGCCGGCATCAAGCAGGCCGCGCACGTCATGGTGCCGCGCCGCAGCAGGTGCATCCTCTGCACGGGGAGCACCACGGGCACGCTCGGCGGGGTCCCCGCGCTCCCGTATAGCCTCTCCAAGGCCACGGTGGTGGGCGTGGTGCGGCTGGTCCCGGAGGAGCTGGCGCGCCCCGGCATGTGCATGAACGCAATTTCACCGCACACCATCGCCACGCCGCTCCTGGTCCGGTCGCTGGCGAGGGCGAACCCGGACGTCGGCGACGAGACGCTGAAGCGGATGGTGGAGAGGGGCATGAGCAAGCTCCAAGGGGCCGTGCTGGAGCCGGAGGACATGGCCAGAGCCGCCGTCTACCTCGCGTCCGACGAGGCCAAGTACGTCACCGGGCATAACCTCGTGGTGGACGGTGGCTTCGCCGTCGGGAAGCTGATCAACGTGCGCCCGGCGAGCTGAGGGGAGCCGCAACTTCAAAAGTTATTTCATTGTTAGCCCGACAAACGGTGTTCGTGCCAATACGTAACTCTCTAAAATACTGGCATAGACCACAGGGCGTAGGCACAATTAATTCCATGCACGCCTCCCGTTTTCAGGATCGTTTTGTTCTGCTCTAATAAATTACTTTGCAAAACATATTTTTTGCAAAGTGTAGATCATAATTTTAAAGTACCAAAATGACACCACTTGCGAGGCTGGCAAAGGGGCCTAGCTGTGTGTACCGTCGGACACAAAAATGTCAAAACCATTCCAAAACCAGAACTTAGAGTCGGAGCATAATTTTTGCGCGGAAAACAACGACCAGATCCACCATACCGTCGGTAATTTGTAAAAAAACTAACACCGCATGCGACGGCTGAAAAGGACACAGCTCCATGTGCCGTTCAAAACACAAATGTCAAAATAGTTCCAAAACGACAAGTTATAATTTTCACCGTACCGTATGCAATGTGTGAAAAATAAACCAAAACGACAACCTAACTTCAGCATGGCACCATACCATATGCAATGTGTGAATAATAAACCAAAACGACAGCCTAGCTTGGGCATGGCATCCGTGCCGTAGATTTTTGTCAATTTGGAAAAGTAAATATCAGCACTAACACTAGTGAGAAGACAGCTACCAATGCTACCGTTCAACAAGAAAATGTCATAACCATCCCAAAACGACAAGCTAACATCGGTATGTCAAACAACCGTTACATGAGATGACGGACGCGTTTTTGATCTGCACCTGGAAAGAACTTAAGCCCCACTATCCAACGGTTTTTACCCTATGCATAGCTATCACCCTAGGTAGAAAATCCGCGTCGATATATATATATATATATATGTGTATATATATATATATATATATATATATATATATATATATATATATATATATATATATAGGAAAATAGTGGGCTACCATGGGTGGTAGCTATGCATATACATCCAACCATTAGATCTTCTATAGGGAGCACAAAAGGAGCACACGGTGTTAGATCATTCTTCAGACGGCAAAGCTGGCCTGGTCAACCGATGCATCACACTACCTTTTTTAAATACCAAAACCACAACCAGATCATGGTCACGGTTTGTACCCAGAAAAATGACCGTAGGCATGGGCATATTCCAAAATGACAACTATACTACGGTATGGAATGTATCAAAATTTCAACCACACCGTGGCAAAGATTTTACCAAAACAACAAACAAAGCACGGTCACGGTTGGATTTTTTATTTGACTACGTGTGAAAAGCATCCAACGTCGTGACCCTTTGTCAATTCGTGTACTGCCCGTAGCCGATACAAACTGTTTCGTTACGTTTCAACGGTTTGTATTGTCAAAAAGGTTCAAACCCACACACAACGCCATCACATGCAGTTCGTTTGATAAATGCTACGGCTGATTGAACCACCACTTAGCAACGACTGCTGATGTCCCCAGGACATGCTCATTTTTTAACCACGCCGTCCGTCTGAATTGTCTGGAAACGAGTAAAAAAGAGAATTTTCATACGGTATGGCATGCGGGCACCGTCACCGATACAAACTGTTAAAACATGTAAAAAACGATAATTGCACACGGCATGGCACCATGCTGAGATCAGCCGACTAATTTTTGTGGAAGAAGGTGCAAACTATAATAGATAAATGTTTGGAAAAAGTGACGCCAATAAATTAAATACCATTTAGCAACGGCCATGGCCTTCCGTAGGACATAATTTTTATTAAACCATACCGTGCCGACAAAAATGTGTGAAAACTAGTAAAAAATGACACATTTCATACGGTATGGAGCTAGCAACCGTGAACCGTTACAAATTGTCAAAAGGAGTAAAAAAAGCTAAATTTTCACACGACGGATGGTCATCACCGTGGCCGACACAATGTGTGAAATCATGTTAAAAAAAGGTGTTGGAAAGTTGTGGCAACGTTTTTTCCTGCCTTTTAGACTGCATGCAATCACGGAGCACAAACGTCCGTTCAGTGAAAGTGCTCCTGGGTATTTGATCTGGACATGAGTAGAATCAGAACTCCTTCTATCCAACGGCTGCTACCCTATGCATAGCTACCACCCTTGGTAGAAAATCCGCGTCGATATATATATATATATATATATATATATATATATATATATATATATATATATATATATATATATATCATGTTTATGATTCACCTATCCCAAATATGCCCTCTAGCAATTTATTGCATATCAATTCCTCAAAGAGCTCTTATGTGCAATATTGATGAAATTGCGAAATAAATCCATATTTATGATACTTGTTGTCTTTCTCAAAACATTCCAACTAGCTTTACTTCCCTTATTGTTAGTTGTGATGTTTTTGAGATTTTCTTGGTTGAAGCTCATTCATATACCATAAGTGAAAATTGGAGCCATAGGCTATATATGCTTTTTTAAGCAAACATCCTCTGGTATATTTTATGACTTCATCTTGGATATCTTGTCTTATTTATTTTATTAACCTCTTTTGTGTGCATGTTTCTTTATGGATCACATTGTCCACTTTAGAAACTTATATACATGAGAGCGTTAATCCATCACCTTGATATCCTTGTTCTTTGCCAACCATCTTTTATACTTTTTGTTTTTTAGCGGTGTTGGTAAAGAAGATTTATGAGTGCTTGGTTTATTTGTTTTTCTTCATGCACTCATATCTCGTAATTGTTGGACTCAAGTTGTTCTTGATGAGCATATTATATTTATCTTGGTTGTGTTCTAAATGATATAGAGGGAGTGAGGATTTCATGTTTGTGCATATTGTATTCAAATGCAAACATTATAAATAATGCACGAACCTTGGGGAGCTTCCTTATTTTATTTAGAGCATCATATCTCTCTCATCATGATATCCTTGTTTGTCCTATTGTATCTTTGATTGCTTGCTTTATTTGATTGAAGCTTACTTCACCATGTTATCTTATGCAATCTTTGATCCTCAATATAGTTTGACTTCCTTCAAGTATTCATCATTGGATATGTGCATTTTATTCCACTCAAATTATTAGAAGTGCACACTTTGGGGAGGATCTCACATTATATTGGCTTTCTAAATTGTTCACCCATTTTGGCACTTGATGCCAATGGGGGAGTAGTTTAGAGGGTTTAAGGGAATGGTTTTATACTTAAGTTTGGTTTGTGCTTATGTGTTTTGCCTCACATGCATTCCATATTTATTATGTCTTGCATGGTTGTTTATATATATAGTGGAAATTGTCCCAAAGGTTAATCTTGCCAATGTATGCAATGAATTCATGTTCATCACACGTGCATACATTGTGGGGGAGTTTGCTCTATATATATTGGTTCTACTCACATCCCTTGCATTAGATGTAGTTGTGTGAGTAGAGTTGGTTTTGATATGGGATAGTAGCTTTGTGTTACTTGACCATATCAAATACAACCTCTTGTATACAACTTATTCTCGGATAAGTTGCGTACTTGTATCTAATATTCATTATATAAACCCTCTTATTGTGGTTGTCATCAATTACCAAAATGGGGGAGATTGTAAGGGTATATTGCCCCTATGTGTGGTTTTGTTAATTAATGACAACCCCTATGGACTAATGTTTTCATTGAGTTTATATGAAGGAATACTCCATAGGTTCTACTTGTATTCCATGTGTTGGATTCAAGTATGGATGCCATGAAGATAAAGATACACCTTGTGTATTGGCATCAAGATCATCGATCAAGATAGTATGATAGAGAATGAGAAGATACAAGGTTGACCAATACAAAGAGTGAAGAATAGATTCAAGTTTGGTCAACACATGAAGCATAAAGAATGTGCCACATGAAGTCATGTAGTAGGCCCCTGAGAGGATGACGGCAAGTGGTGATCGTCATCAAGGTTGAGTTGGGGCAAGTTCAAGTTGAGCATCTCGAGAGGATCATATTCTTAAAGCTTACCGTCCATTTGATGATAATGGACATGTGAAGATGTACATCAATGGAGCTTTCCCATCATAGTGTATGGGAGAGCATTTGTGAGTCTTCACGAAGTAACGATGATCAAGTAAGGCATTTCGGCTTGTGTGGAGCTTGAAGAGCTATCATCAAGACCAATCGGGATGCGCAAGGCAAAGGTATGGCCTTGCTAGGTTTTCCTTTTACCGGTCTCAAGGTGGTTGTTGGGAGACCGGATTATAGGATAGATAGCCGCACTATCAAGAGGGGCTTTCGGTTGGGTAACTTGATCACATCTTTTTAGGGAGCTCAATCCTTTGCATACTTTGCATATCCCTATTGTTTCTTGCTATTTATCTATCAGAGGTTCTTGAGCTTGTTGCTAGCTTTACAACAAGCCCAAGTTCATCGAAAACGGAGTTCGTATGACTATTCTATGACATTTTCAAGGTTGGGTGATTTTACCAATTATTCATGATATAAGGTTCTACCTTTTATATTCATGATAAAATCCCCTCCTACAGATTCTTCTGTTTTCACTTTCCATAGGATAGCATTTGTTCTTATCTCTCAAACAAAATTGGTTTCATTCAATTCGGAGTTTGGGAGCTTTTGTTATTAAAGAAAAAGGGAAAAGAATAAAAAGGAAAAGAAAAGAGGAGGTAGTGGCCAGCCGGCCGACCGGCCTGACCGGCCCACCCGCCGGCCCACCCGGTCTGGACCGGATCTGGCGCTGGTGCCAGCCGGGCCTCTTACTGAGGCGGTTTCGGTCTGGTCCGGCTCAGCACCCGGCGCCCGGCCCGGCCGACCGGTTTCCCAGCCGGGCTAGGCCATCTTCGCCCCCGCGCAGCCCGCTCACCCCGCCGTGGCCCATTTCCCACCGCGCGGCCTGGTGGCCTCCCGCCGGCCTGTGCCCCGGCCTGACCGGACCGCCGACCGGCCTCCTCAGCACCTGGTCCGGTCGGCCTGTGAGCCGGCTGGGCCAAATTTCCTGTGCGTTTTTCTGTCTTTTTCCCCCAGCGGTTATTTTTCCCCTTTAGCTATAAATAGCCTTCTTCCACCTTGAGCTGAAGCAGTTCTTCCCCTTTCTTCACCTCCATTGTTGCTATTCGAAGAACTACCTTCCCCTCTTGATTCCTCCCATGATTCTTGCCCATTCTTGAGGATTTGAGAGAGGAGATCTAGATCTACAATCCCCACCAATCAATTTTCTCCTCTAAGTGAGGGGAACCCCTTTGGATCTAGATCTTGGAGTCTTTTGTTGATTTTCCCCATTGTTCTTGCTCTCCAATCTCATCCTAGAATTTGTTGCTTGGGTTGAATTTGAGTGTGAAGGACTTGAACACCTCCAGTGTTCTTGCTTTGCATCATTGCATAGTGTTGAGCTCTCCACCATGATTAGTTCGAGTGAGAGACAGTGAGCTAGTTACTCTTGGAGGGAGACCTCCTAGTTGGCTTGGTTGGTGTCCCGGTGATCTCTTCGTGGAAGATTGTGAAGGGGTCCGGGCTTCTCCTTCGTGGAGCTTGTGAAGTGGTTGTGGAGCTTGCCATCTCCGGAGTGGAGGAAAAGCTAGCCATAAGGAAAGGGCCATTATCCTTCATGGATGTGGCTCGAAGAATAGGGTGAGCCTTCGTGGCGTTGGGGAATCCTTCGTGGGACCTCCACTCCTCCAAACGTGACGTACCTTCTTGCAAAGGAAGGGAACACGGGAATACATCCTCGTTTTCGCGTGCCTCGGTTATTTCTATACCCGAGCTCTCTTTCCTTGTGATAGCCATCGTGCTTGAAGTACATATATCTTGCTATCACTTGTGCTACATATATCTTGTGCCTATCTTGCCTAGCTCTAGTTGTTATTATTACACTTAGTTGAGCTTAGCATATTTAAGGTTTGTGCTTGTAATCCAAACGTTAGGTTAATTCCGCATTCTTACAAGACAAATCCGTAAGAGTTTTTAATTGCCTATTCACCCCCCCTCTAGGCGACATCTCGATCTTTCAGTATTACTGTTACTAGGGCTATGATGCTGTAGCGGGACTTTTATTTCTTAGTTTTGTCTTTCTCTTTTTTGGTTGTGTGCATCCGTAATGTTCTAGGGCATTGCGTTGTTGCAAAGGCTGGGTGTAATTGATATCCTTCGATATTAATATATTCCCTTTATCGAAAAAATGTCTCTACCAATTTCTATAGGTTGAAGAAGGTGTTGTAAATATTAGGAAGTTTCTCCAAGATTTAATCAAAGAAAATAGTAGATAAAACATGACTAAAGGAATTAAACTGAAACTAGTCATGAAAAATAACTGCGGATAGGTAAATATGGATGAAGCTCGGTGATCACATGTATACGTGAGCACGCGGTGAGAGACTGACACGTGTCCAACGGTTTTAGTTTTGTCGTGAGATGATAACTATGGTGTCCAGGGGCGGAAGTGCATCAGCGGATTCTTCCCCAACCACACCATCAACGCCACCCGATCAGATCGAGCGAGATGTCGTCTGCACAGATCGAGTGAGATGCTAGGCTAGGGCGCTGCGGCGCACGCACCACGGAAGCGATGCGGGAGTGGGGAAAGGGCGGCTCGGTGGCTAGCGCTGTTGCACAAGCTAGCTGAAAAGCGCTATTGTTAATGCTACTTGATGCTGATGTTGCACAATGCAGTGATGGAATTGCGTGGAGGTGATGGGAATCAAGAAGGGCGATGGAGGTAATCAAACTCTAAATTGCTTCATCGGCCCGTCCTTGTCCACTCAGTGTGCCAGCTCCTGCATCTGATTTGGCCCAGGCGAGGTGGAGAGGGTTCCCCACCGTGATTTCTCTCTTCGGAGCGACACAAATCGGGAGGCCACGGCCATGTGAGCCCGATGGGAGGCCATGGCTCTCTAACTCCAGTGAAGGGGAGCTCGATTGGGAGGCATGGCTCTCCAATTCCAGTCAGCGCACGCTCAAGGGTTGGTCATGGTGGCCCAAATCGAGTCAACGGGCATTGAGCGCCTCTAGCAGTTCATCAAACGGAATCGAACTAGGTCGCGTCAGCGGATGAGATTCTGTGAGCAGGTGGAGGAGGCTGAGGCGCGTGGCGGAGGGCGGCGGTGTGGAAGGAAGCGTCGTTCCTTGGGGCCCTCTGAGCGGTGGTGCGGGAACAGGGATGGCCGGAGCAAGGGCAACAGGCGGCCTCGCGTCTGGGCAGGAGGAGCAGGGGCGGCGCGCGGGCCTCTCGTCGGTGAGGGAGGAGCAGGGTGGGCGCGGCTGCCTCGCGCCGGTGGAGGGCGGCGAGCAGGGGACGTGCGGCGGTCAGAGCAGAGCACGAAAAGGAGGGTGCGCTCATTTCTACCAAACAACAGCCAAAAAAGGCATTAACGTCGTATGGTGGCCGTGAGCCAGAAATTGAATCTCAACGTTGATCTAACGATGGCTAGGGCGTGCTGATGTATCACTGATCACCATATCCACTCTCTAGGTAAATAACAAAACTAAACATATTGCTAGTAGACATATATTACATAGTAGCACATCTAGAAAAATGCTAAGAGAAGAAAATGAAGCATAATACTGTAAGCAGCAGATAGCAGCACATCTAAAAAAAATGCTAAGAGCAGAAAACTAAGGATAATACTATAAGCAGCATATAGCGGAATATACCGTCTAGAAGAGGAACCAGCGTTGGCGTTGATGTTGTCACCGTTGAGAGCCATGTGACCAAAAATGTTGTTGATGTTAGGAAAGAAGTTGTCGTTGGCTTCAGTAGTCAAAGTTTTTTCGAATTTCGGGTGTCACTGCTTAGGGGCTTGTTTAAAACCATATAAATACTTCAACAACTTGCACAACTTTTCTTTTTGACCATTTACAACAAAACCATTATCGTATGAGAATTGCCAGGTTGTTTATCTTGAATACACACTTGACACTTAGAATCCTTGACAGTAGTGAAACTTGGGATTACATTCAATTTAGCTAGCCGCGTCATACAACCAAAATTAACATAACAAGGACGTGAATGTCAAACATTTATCTTAATATTACTGCAAATATGATTAACAACTTTATTATAAACAATTGATAAAGATAAGTGGAACAAGCCTTCCACACCTATTCACATTGGCCAAGTGCTGCTTTGCTTGCCTTGGCTTCTTCGGATGGGTGTTCGTGGAATGAGGCCCGGCGAACTTCTTGGCGGCATGGTGGAGATGTGACGTGGGTGCAATATGCCAGGGGAATGGCGATACTGGGAAAATTTTACTTAGTCTCGCCGAGAGAGCTGGCCTACCTACCTGCTTTTAGCTCACATGAGGGCATGGCTCATTTATAGCTTGTCTGAAAATCATTGTTGGGTGGAAACTATTTTTCCAAACACATAATAAGTACTGGGAATTTAAGTAACGGCCAAGAACATTTTCAAGATTTAGTTTACTGGAAATAGAAATAAACTCCTTTTGTATTTTCCCAAAAAAAAAACGTGCGTGCTCTCTCCACCTCTATTATTGGCGAACCCTGGCAGTCGAATCACCATCCGACATCATCTCTGCGTTCGTCTCTGTCGCGCGGGCCCAACATGTGAGGGTCGTCCCCAACATCCCGAGTTCGCCGGCAACGATCCCAGGCGCGTTCCGCGCGCGGAAGCCGCGTCCAGGTGCGGTAAGCCTCCGCGCTTATCATTACCTCCCCGGCGGCGTTATCCCATCCCGTATCTCGCCGGCTTCCCGCTGATCTCGTTAGTCTGTTCCGCCGATCGAACGCCACCGCTCGATTCGCTCCGCCCTCTACGTCCCCGGCCGGGCTATATAAGCAGACCCCGAGCCCCCTCTCACCACAAGCCATCCACAAGCCTCTCTCCCTTCGTAGCGAGTAGTTGCATCGGAAATACCACCAATGGCCCAAGCAGCGAACTCCGCCGGCACCGTCGCCATCCGTGGCGCACTTCTTGTCGTCCTCCTCGTAGGCGCCCTGGTGTGCACTGCTGAAGCAACGAGGGACGCTGGCCTTGTTGTGGCGGCCGCACCGGTCGCCAGCGTGCACACGTCCTCGATCGGCTCCATCTTGAGCTGCATGATGGGCTGCGGGACGCAGGGCACCATGTGCGGGATTTCCTGCTTGAACAAGCCGTTCCTTCATAGTCCTCAGTGCGCAGTGATCTGCACGGCGAACGAAGCCAAGTGCATCCTGGGCTGTGGCTCCCCCGCGCCGCATGCTTGAGACCCCTCCGTCGCGCTGCCGCTCCAATAGCTATCGCGTTTGTAGTTCATTACTTCAGTAATCTCTGTTCTTGGTTCTTGTCGAATGAATCATCTTGGTTCGGCGCTGTACTTCTGATGAAGAAGCCTTCTTTGATGAGTCCTTGTCAGTTACATTATTGTTTAAATTGCTTTGATTCTGTGATGCTTGCTAGGAATCAGTAGGTTTTTTTGCAGATTGTTATTGTTTTTCTTCACGTAAATGAACAGTAGTTGCTGTGATGAGACCCAATCATGCTTTGGTATTAACATTTCAATTCTATTCATCAGAAGTTTTACAATTCAGATTTCTGCCCAAACAAAAACAAATTTAGAGAAGGTTCAGATTTTAATTTTGCGTGAACAAGTCTCACTTCTACCTTGCCCTCGGTCCCGTTCCTGTTCCCGTGGCCACTGCTCCCTTTCCCTCTACTGCTCAGTCTCCGAGCAAGCAGAACACCCGGAGGGAGAAGGTAGGATTGGGTTGTAGCTGGATTCGTTGGCTGTCGCATCGACCTCTGCACATCACCTTTCAGTGTTCCAGCGGCGCAGTTCACCACCGGCACAACCCCTGGTGCCACTGCTCTGGCGTCTATGCTCAGCTTAGTCAGCACCAACTACGTCTAGAGCCACCAGAAGCACCGGCCGTGTGGTGAGTGAGCGATACTACCCACGAAGTTGGTACAGTCAGGCTTGCCAAACCGACGCCCGCCACCTGTCCGACCTTCAGTCCCTTGCCCGTTGTCAGCGCCATCCAGGTGGCCGAGGTGTCCCTGTTCGTGGTGGACGTGCTCGAGCTCGCGGCTAAATAGATTGCCTTGCAGATGCTCGCTCGCCACCGCCATCGTCCACACCTCCACACCCGTGGTGCTGGACTCGCACGCAGCGTCTCCATCCAAGGCAACCTCGGGCGTATTCTCTGAGCTTGCTGCTCCTGTGGTGAAAGACAGACCACGACAGTGTCGTCATTGACTTCGCCACACGGACGCCTACCATCCGTTCGATGTCGGTCTGGTACAAGTCGGCGACATCCGGGTAACTGATGAGGTACCGATCCTCATGAGTCATGAAGGACATGCTCTCAACTTTCCCAGCCCCTGTTGATAGCAATCTGAATTCTAAGCTCGTTGCTGTTTACTGTAGTTTTTCAGAACTTCGTTCAGTTAGCTACTGCAGGAATAAATAAGAAGTGACAACAGAAAGGCTGCAGATTTCAAACACCGTGTGTACTCTGTGTTGTGTTCATCGTCCACTCTTGATCCTACTTTGCAGGGTCTGCAACGACAAAAGTGTAGAGCAACAACATTGGCGTCTTCCCCAGTCCCCACAACACTACTTTGTCCGTCATCTCGTTGACTGCAGGAATAATTGTAACATCTTTACCAAAATCAAACATCGCCATGTGGCTTGGATTTGCCAACACAGTGATCAATCCATTGGATCAGCCAAACACAGTGATCAATCAATTGGTTTTCCATGTGTATATGTCATAAACAAACCTAAAACAATGAAAAAGTGTGTTGGTGGACCCTCGCATGGAAAAATCTAGGGGGTAGACCCGCCGGGGCACACATACCGCTGTTTTTGGGGGGATGAGGGGGAGAACGACCGTCGGAGCACCGGATTCCACCAAATCTTGCATGTGGACCTATAATATGTGTGAAAGTGTGGTGGAAGGTGCAATGGTGCAAAAGTAGCTCCCCGGTGTGACCTTCCTCCCATTTGGGCGATAACATTTTGCACATTTTCCGAAGCGCGGATTGCTCCGAAACCCTGATATATGTGGGGATGAACATGGAGAGTAATTTTGTATTACACATTGTCTTAAGTAACACTAATAAATAGTCATCAAAAAGTAAAACTAATTAAAAAAACAAATAAAAGTATTAGATTTAATAAAATAGCAAGAAAAATAAAGAAAATGCCTGTTGACGCACGGCAAAGGCCACGTTGCCGTGCAACCTAGCTGCCCGCACGACAAAGGTTGCGCCACGACAACGCCCAGAGCCTTTTCCGTGCAATGTTTCTTTGCCGTGCGGCGTGTTTGGTCTTTGCCGTCGACATTTCTTTGCCGTGCAGCGTTTCGTTGCCGTGCACTACCTTCAGAAGTTGCCGTGCAAAATTTCTTTGTCGTGGGTGCTTCTTGCTGCGCACGGTAAAGATGTCTTTACCGTGCACGGACGCATGACAACAATTTACCGCACGACAATGCCGTTTTTTCCCCTAGTGTACGTGCCTACGGGCAGACGGGCCAACCCATCTACCTTATGTGTCGTGCTTGGGCATGAGGACGTGGTTCGTGGGCTGGCACGGAATGGCCCGTCAGTAACGGGCCTTTGTGTGTCGGGCCTTGCCAGGCACATGAAGCACTGTGTCGGGCCTGAGCTGGGCCAGGCCAGCCCGTTGGTCATGTATGCATACAAGATTCCAATACAAAGGGAAAAAAGTGGAATCCCTCTTTTTTTCAAAAAAAAAATGATCGAAAGAAAATTATCGGGTCAAAATTTTGATGACATTGGCTTCACAAATTTTAATTAGGAGCAGATATGAGTATTTTAAAATTTTGAGTTTGTAGGAGTTTAAATCACGAGTCTCTTAAGTCATGCAACTAATGTAAATATGCCATGATCCATATGATATACATGATATTTGCATGATGATCACATGGTTACAGCTTTGGTCATCACGACCTTGAAAAATGTATGATAAGAAAATAAATAGAAAGTGTGTGATCCTATCAAAGATGCCACTATTTAAAATAAATAGAAAGTGTGTGATCCTATTAAAGATGGCACTATTTAAGCTCGTGGAGTTTTTGAGAAACAGAAGCTACGATGGAGTTTACATCTATTCACTACTTACTGAGTGTAGGCTTTTAAGAATTTAGATATATACTAGCAAAAGTGGCCGTGCGTTGCATCGGGAGAAATAAATATGACTCGGTCTAAGAGCCTTTATGAGTGTATCGAGTCTTCGTAGTCGAGGAATAGGGCACTGGATAGTAGGCATTCATACTCGAGAAATAAGTCGCTAGATAGTAGTGGAGGGTTGTCGAAGATAGGAGGGTCGCTGGCCACGGAAGCGTAGAACCGTGATGGGACTGTAAACATGGCGGTGTTGGAAGATTGAAAGGGATTGTGTGCGGACAAAATAAAAGGTGGATATGTATAAATCTTCACTTCCACAATAAATCGTAATCCTTATTCTAGTGCAAATGGGTAGTTTAGTCTCTAGGAAATTTTTGATATGACGCATTAGTTTTTAAATATTTATGGGTAAGTATTATTGTTCTCTAACTAAATCATTTTCAATAACCTTCAGTGAACATTTTGGAATGCTTTTCTTAGTTATATGAGACAGGGAGGAGTGTCGGCCAAAGAGTTACATACATGTCCGAAATTGTAGAAATTGTCTGTTAAAAAAACAAAAAATTGCAAACAGAAATTTAAATCCTAGAAGCAAACCGCATCAGCTAAGCAAATTGCAAAGAGACCAAAGCAGTGGGGGCATGGGCTGAGAGCTTCGTGCACGCGCAGCATGACTGCTTCGTGGTTGGCTCCATCGCCCGGCCCTGTCCTACCATCTCCAGCGTAGCCGCCAGCTCAACTCTCCTTGTCGCTTGTGCCTGCTCACTTCCCGACGTTTCCCTGCGCCAGGATGTGGTGCGCGAGATGGCCGTCGGCATCGACATGGCCTGGCTATGTCTGCCTCGACCTCGTTCCCGCTCTCGCCGATCTATTCTACAGGAAGAGCACCTCCCCTTGGCGCCCGAGATGTCGGCTACTTCCGCCTCCAACCACGCCACCAAGCTGTCCAGTCTGTCGCGGCCACGCCCACATCCTACCGCCGTGATCGTCAGCACGCCTCCAACATGGAGACACCGAGCAGCCATATCCGCAAGGCTGATTTGTCGGCGTGTAGAAGATCAGCCTGCCGCCGCCATCGTTACCCCGATCCCCGGTGCCCAGCACACCTCTGACATGGAGACGTCAAGCAGCCATATCCGCATGGCCGATTCGTCGGCATGCAAAAGATCAACCTGCCGCGCGCACAACCTCTCCTCTTCCGTTCACGCTAGCCGGTGGCAGCGTCGCATTGCAACTCCGTCAAGATCCATTCGCTTCATTGTTTTGCGACGCCACGCAACGAAAACATATAGTCACACGGCGTGCGGTTAGGATTCGATTTTGTATTGTTGTTGGACAAGTAATCGACCCGCTCTCTCGATGCGACGAGCTGCTGGATCTCATGGACGGTGTTCGGCCGCCGGCATCGCGGGCGAGTGCAACGCAAGATGGCGTCGATGAAAACAAGGTAGCGCGGGGGTGGTGGCACTCGGCGTCAGGTTATATTACAGAGCGGCAGCGGCATAAACGGCCGGCACCGTCGCGGTGGTGCAGGCACCATCGACCTAGTCCATCGGTCACGTTCCCACGCGCGCCTTGACGCGGTCGATAAAGTCCGGGCTGGCCGGAGACGCTACTTGTATCAGCAAACTCCGGCCCTCCCGTTAGAAGTGGCTCATGTGTCTTCCGCTTCCCCTTTGTCATGCAGGCACCCGCTGCGGCGAGCTTGACCTTAACGCGGCCGCCTGATTTTTCATCGCTGACACGGCTGAAGATGAATTAATCGATCGTCTTTATGGCGGACGTCCTGGTATTTATAGCTACATAATGCAGGCCAACCCTGCCTAGCTGGGTTGTTTCTATTCAGAGTTCTTGTTTCACGGTACCCGGGCTAGCTTGGCTGTTTTGATTTGGATCGAACTCTATTTTGATCTCTTCTTTGGCCTTTGACGTACTTACTTAACATAGATTGCTAGCTAGCTATTTTGATTTGGATCGAACTCTGTTTATGAGACGTACCATATGATATACATGATATTTGCATGATGATCACATGGTTACAGCTTTGGTCATCACGACCTTGAAAAATGTGTGATAAGAAAATAAATAGAAAGTGTGTGATCCTATCAAAGATGCCACTATTTAAAATAAATAGAAAGTGTGTGATCCTATTAAACATGGCACTATTTAAGCTCGTGGAGTTTTTGAGAAACAGAAGCTACGATGGAGTTTACATCTATTCACTACTTATTGAGTGTAGGCTTTTAAGAATTTAGATATATATATGTTGAGACATTGGAGGTATTACCAAAGAAAGCCAGCTAAGGGCTCTAGGTGGGCTTGGTCGGGATTTTGGATGGAGGGGATTGCGACCTGGCGGCGGCGCCCTGTCAGATCTTGGGCCCGGGCCGAGGTTTAGCGTGTAGGAGATCGGGAAGGAAGCAACGATGCTCTTGGAAGCGGGCACAAAATTGTTGTGATGCTCTTGTGTCGACCCCCACGTAGTATCTTAGGCATGGACTGTATCGCTCTCTCTCGAAGGAGAGGTGGTCCTCGCTTGCTGGGAGGCCATGGACGCGCCGGCGTCGGCCTCGTCGCCGGTCGAGTTCCTGCTCCGCCGCCCGACGCCGCGCCTCCCTCTCGCCGCCTCCTTCCGTGACCTCGACGCCGAGCTCGCCGTCGTGCTTGACGTGCTCCCCGCGGCCTCCCTCCGCCTCTCCCCCGACGCAGCGGGCCACCTCGACCTCCTCCGCGCCCACTGCCGCCGCCGCGCGCCGGCGCAGTACCACGACCCGGACGAGGCCACGCTGCGGGACCGCCTCCTGGCCGCGCTCCACCACTTGGAGCTCGGCCACCCGCCCGACCCCACCCTTCTCAAATCCCTCCTCGCCAGCATCGGAATCTCCGACGCCGCCTCCTGCCAGGCCGAGATCGAGTACCTCGAGGAGCAAATCCTCAGCCAGGAGGAGGACACCGACCTGCTCCTCGTCGGCGGCGTCGTCGCCCTGCTCCGCTACAGCCTCTTCGACCCCGCCAACTCCAAGGCCGCCCGGTACTGGCCGTCGGCGGGCAACGTGCAGCGCCTCCCGTCCTGGGGCGGCAGCGGCAGCGGATGCGACGACACCTCCTTCTCGGTGCCCAAGGAGTTCTCCTGCTCGATCTCGCTCGACCTCATGCGCGACCCCGTGCTGGTCTCCACCGGCCAGACCTACGACCGCCCGTCCATCATCCAGTGGATCGGGGAGGGCCACTCCACCTGGCCCAACTCAGGCCAGGTGCTGGCCGACAACCGCCTGGTGCCCTACCGCGCGCTCCGCAGCTTGATCTCGCAGTGGTGCGGAGTCTACGCTTCCAGTACGACTCGCCGGAGAGCACCGAGGGGATGGCGGAATGCGTCGCCACGGCCTGCAGCAGCCTGGGCCGGTCCATACATTTTCAGGGCCCTGGGGTGAGATAGTAAAATAGGGCCTTTGTTGACAAAAAAAAGTTTAGAATACATTGTATTCCAAAATTAACCAAGTATTAGCATACATCGATGGTATTTGAACTAAAAGAACTTACACCGCAAATTATTTCTTTGTAACGGTCAAGAGAACTACTAATGATTGTAAGAAAACAATATAGTTCTACAAAAGATTGATCTTCTAAATGGCACAAAGAGACCATCATTTCATCCATTCATTTGCAGAACAAACAACTAGTGGTAAGATGCTACAGAAAGTTTTGCGCTACCATGGGATATGATGCTAATGAACAAGAAATTACATGAGAACTTCTCTAAAGCTTAATGCATAAACTTTCTGGAAGAACTACTAGTTCTAGAAAGAAGTTGTCGATTGAACCTCTCTGAAATTCTACCGGTTCATCTATCTGTTTTTTTTCTTTTTTCTTGTTGGTGGACAAACTTTTTGTACTAGACATGTTACCAAACAATTTGCATAAAAACAGTCAGTTGACAAGAAACAACAACACCTTGTTGATGTAGATTTTTTGATCTGGTCAACACAAAGATGAAGGAGAAGATCGCTCCCTCGTTCGTCGTCACAGCGTCCGCCTTCTCTTCTCCTAATCTGCTATGCACTCTTTCAGATCCAATAAAGTCTTGAAGAATAGACCTAAGAAGAGCAGAATTGGAGATGTGGAGCAGCCAGAGTTGAGCTATTTAACCACGAATCAAATGGGAAACGGGATTAGGGGAGGGAACCACGGAGGGAGACGTGCCATCTGTAATGCCTCCAATGTTAGTGGATAGGGAACGATTAGAAAGATAAAAAGAGAGATGATCCGGGGAGGAAAATAGCCCGGTTGATGCCCACTAATGGCTGCGGCGACCTTAGACGGTCGCGGTGTTATTTGTGATTGGAGAATTTGGGGGAGGAGACGGGTCGACGATGGCAAATACAAAGGAGAGAAATTCTACATACGTGGTGGGTTTTGGACCAGCTTTTTTTTTTCTTAGACCTATACTACCTGGGCTGGGCCCCTGCCTCCTACGGGCCCAGAGCGGTTGCCCCGTCGCCCCCCCGCACCCCCTTATGGGCCGGCCCCGGCAGCAGCAAGGCGGCCGTCGAGGCGAACAAGGCCACCGCCAGGATTCTGGTCAGGATGCTGGTGGAGGGTTCCGATAGCGCAAAGGCGGTCGCTGCCAACGAGATCAGGTTGTTGGCCAAGGCTGGGAAGCAGAACCGGGCATTCATCGCCGAGCTTGGCGCGATCCCGTTGCTCTGCAGGCTGCTCCCGTCGATGGATCAGATGGCGCAGGAGAACGCGGTGACTGCGCTGCTCAACCTGTCCATCTACGAGCCGAACAAGACACGGATCATGGAGCAGGAGGGTTGCTTGCGGCTCATCGTCAACGTGTTGGAGAATGGATGGACTACGGAGGCCAAGGAGAACGCAGCAGCAAATCTGTTTAGCCTCTCCGTCGTCCATGATTACAAGAAGATGATCACAAACGAGCCAGACGCTCCGGAGAAGCTGGCCTCTATGCTGAAAAAGGGGATGCCGAGGGGGAGGAAAGATGCGGTGATGGCGCTATTCAACCTCTCGACGCATCGAGAGAGATCAAGCCGGATGCTTGAGCCGAGCGCGGTTGTAGCCTTGATCGAAGCCCTGAGGAACGACACCGTGTCGGAGGAAGCCACCGGTGCTCTGGCTCTGCTGATGAAGCAACCATCCGTCGTGCATCTCGTTGGGAGCTCTGAAACCGTGATCACCAGCCTCGTCGGATTAATGAGGTGGGGAACTCCAAAGGGCAAGGAGAATGCAGTGTCAGCTCTATACGAGATCTGTCGCCGTGGAGGCACGACCTTGGTGCGGAGAGTAGCAAAGCTTCCGGGGCTGAACACGGTAATTCAGAACATCACACTGACCAGAACGAAGCGTGGCAAGAAGAAAGCGAGCTTGATCCTCAAGATGTGCCAGAGGAGCCAAAGGTTCAGACGGCACGGGCACTGATATCGAAACAGGGTTCGACAAGTAGACCGGCATAAAAGTACTTCCTCCATCACAGTATACACGGCGCCCCTCTTCTCGCAGCCTCCTGCCGCGCCCGGCCTCCCGCTGCCTCTTTGCCTCTCTACACGTGTTGACTTGTCTTCTCGTCTTCCCGTCAGACGTGAAAGGAGGTGTTGAAGTGTATAAGTAGATTACCTAGCTCTTTCCATCAGTTCAGACTTTTGGTTCAAGTGGCTAGTGCATGAAGCTTAACATGGTATCAGAGCCAGGTGTAACGCGAAAAATCATCAATAAACAAAATATAGTATCGATGACCCCCTTTCGAAGGAAAGGGAGCCGGACCCCAAACATCTGAACGAACTAAATCAAAAGATCGCTGAGATACAGATGCACTAGTAGGATAGGGAAGCTGAATCTGTTTACCTAACCTACAACCCTGACCGCTCAGTCTGTTGAGTGTGTTTTTCTCGGATACAGTGATGAGCATAAGGGCTATCGTTGTTGGGACCCTATTGATCGTCGGATGCGCATCTCTCGTGACGTCACGTTTGATGAGACGCGTCCCTTGTATCCCCGCCCCATCTCGGGTACTTATCCAGTGGATAATATCTCTTTTCTTCTTTTTACGGATGCACCTCTGCTGTCCCTTCTCCTCCTCCTCCTAATTCTGATGGGCCTCCTTCGGCGCCATCCTCTCCTTCGTCTAGTCCTCCTAGTACTCCCCGTTCTCCAGCTTTGGATCCTTCCGATGTTGTCCCTTCATCCTCTTCTTCTGATGAGTTGTCTTATGCCGACGAGCTCCCTCCTTAACGGCCTGTTCGTCAGCGTCGTGCTCCAGCCCGTTACTCTCCTAGTCAGTATGATCTCTCTGTCGTCTCCGAGCCGACTTCTTATCGGGATGCCGAGCGTCATCCTGAATGGCAGCTTAACATGGTTGAGGAGATCGCTGCGCTTGAGCGCACTGGCACCTGAGATCTTGTTTCTCCCCCTTTTGGTGTTCGTCCTATCACGTGTAAGTGGGTCTATAAAATTAAGACCCACACTGATGAATCTCTTGAGCGCTATAAAGCGTTTCTAGTGGCTCGTGGCTTTCAGCAGGAGCACAGCCGTGACTATGATGAGACTTTTGCCCCTGTGGCTCATATGACCACTGTGCGTACTCTTCTTGTTGTTGCTTCTGTTCGACATTGGTCTGTGTCACAGCTCGATGTTCAGAACTCTTTTCTTAATGGCGAGTTGAGTGAAGAGGTTTACATGCAGCCTCCTCCTAGGTATTCTGTTCCTGATGGGATGGTTTGTCGTCTTCTACGTTCTCTCTATGGTCTCAAACAGGCCCCTCGTGCCTGACAAAGCTCTCTATGAATTGAAACAAGCTCCAAGGGCGTGTTTCGCCAAACTGAGTACAAAACTGATAGCTCTTGGATTCACTCCCTCCAAGGCTGATACATCTTTATTCTTTTATTCCAAAGGCAATATTACCATTTTTTGCTCATTTATGTTGATGACATAATTGTTGCTAGCTCTTGTCATAGTGCAACAGCAGCTCTTCTTCGAGATCTACAAAAAGATTTTTCCTTGAAGGATCTTGGTGATATACATTACTTCCTTGGTATTGAAGTGAAGAGAATAAATGATGGTCTTCTATTGACACAAGAGAAGTACACCTCTGATGTGCTAAAAAGAGTAGGTATGGTAACTGTAAGCCTATGAGTACACCCATGTCAACAAGTGAAAAATTGTCAACATATGAAGGATATCCTCTTAATGCTGAAGATTCATCAAGTACATGAGTATAGTTGGTGCATTGCGATATTTGACTCTTACTCGACCATATATTTCATTTTCAGTCAACAAGGTTTGTCAATTTCTGCATGCACCAACTACCTCACATTGGACTTACTGAGATATCTTAAAGGAACACCTAGTTTGGGGTTGAAATTCAATAGAGCCTCATCTATGATGATCAGTGCTTTCTCTGATTCTGACTGGGCAGGGTGTCCAGATGATAGAAGATCAACTGGTGGTTTTGCTGTATTTTTTGGTTCTAACTTAATCTCATGGAGTGCAAGAAAGCAGGCCACAGTTTCAAGATCTAGTACTGAAGCAGAATATAAAGCTTTAGCTAATGCCACAGCAGAAGTTATGTGGATTCAAATTTTTCTTGATGAACTAAAAATACCACATCCACCAGCAGCACGGCTATGGTGTGACAACATGGGTGCAACCTATCTTTCAGCCAATCCAGTCTTCCATGCTAGGACTAAACATATTGAGGTAGATTACCATTTTGTAAGAGAAAGATTTGCTCGAAAATTGTTGGATAAAAAATTCATTCCAACAGGAGATCAAGTTGCAGATGGATTAACCAAACCAATGACTGTGCGCCAGCTTGAAGCCTTCAAGAACAATCTCAACTTAGATAAGTTGTGATTGAGGGGGTGTGTTAGCAAGTTGGTTAGTTAGAGATATGTGTCTTGCCTTGTACACCACGATACCAAGAGATAAGGATAGTTGGTTCCTTGCGTGCTGAGTTGTAACAATCTGATTGTAAATCCTTTTGGGTAGTTGGTTAAACCCTTATATAAACACGCAGGGTGAGCCCCTAACGAGGTAAGTCATCTTAACCTAAATCTCCACAGGGACGACATGCCGGGGGAATGGGGATGATGGAAAATTTTTACTTCGCCTCCCCTGCAGAGCTGGCCTACCAACTTTTCAGCTCCATCTGACACCCCGCTTGTCCCCGGTGGGTTGGGTGTGATCTACGTGCACCGGATGAGAAAGGATTTTCGTTTATATCCAGTTGAGAAAATTATTTTTGGGTGGAAACTATTTTTCTAAACACATAATAATAAGTACATGGAATTTAAGAAACCGCCAAGAACATTTTCATGATTTAGTTTACTGGAAATAACCATAAATTCCTTTATAATATTTTCAGAGAAAAACCTGCATGCTCTACACCTCCGCTATTGGCGAACTCTTGCCGTTGAATCACACATCGATCTCTGCGTTCGCCGCCGTATCTTCTCTCCCTCTTGTCTCTGTCGCGCGGGCCCCACATCAGAGGGTCGTCCCGAACATCCCGAGTTCGCCGGCAACGATCTCCAGCGCGGAACGAACGTCTCCCGCCGCGTCCAGGTGCAGCGCATATGATGCGATAAGGCTCCGCGCTTATCATCACCTTCCCGCCGGCGTTATCCCATCCCGTATCTCGCCGGCCTCCCGCTGTTCTCGTTAGTCTGTTCCGCCAAACGCCACCGCTCGATTCGCTCCGCCCTAAACGTCCCCGCGCTATATAAGGAGAACCCGAGCCCCCTCTCACCATAAGTCACCTTCCCCACAAGCCAGCCACAAGCCATAAGCTTTGTAGCGAGCGAGTAGTTGCATCGGAAACAGCAATGGCCCAAGCAGCGAACTCCGCCGGCACCGTCGCCATTCTTGTCGTCCTCCTCGTAGGCGCCCTGGTGTCCACTGCTGAAGCAACGAGGGACCCTGGTCTTGTTGTGGCGGCCGCACCGGTCGCCAGCGTGCACACGTCCTCGATCTTGGGCTCGATCTTGAGCTGCATGATGGGCTGCGGGACGCAGGGCACCATGTGCGGGATCTCCTGCTTGAACAAGCCGTTCCTTCATAGTCCTGAGTGCGCAGTGATCTGCACGGCGAACGAAGCCAAGTGCATCCTGGGTTGTGGCTCCCCCGCGGTGCATGCTTGAGACCCCTCCGTCGCGCTGCTGCTGCGATAGCTATGGCGTTAGTTGTTCATTAGTTCAGTACTCTCTGTTCTTGGTTCTTGTCGAATGAATCATCTTGGTTCGGCGCTGTACTTCCGATGAACGAGCCTTCTTTGATTAGTCCTTGCCATTTACATTATTGTTTAAATTGCTTTGATTCTGTGATTCTTTCTAGGAATCAGTAGTTTTTTTTGCAGATTGTTATTGTTTTTCTTCACGTAAACGAACAGTAGTTGCTGTGATGAGACCCAATCATACTTTGGTATTAACATTTCAATTCTATTCATCAGAAAGTTTTACAATTCAGATTTCTGCCCAAACAAAAACCAATTTAGAGAAGGTTCAGATTTTATTTTTGCGTGAACAAGTCTCACTTCTACCTTGCCCTCGGTCCCGTTCCCGTTCCCGTGGCCACTGCTCCATTTCCCTCTACTGCTCAGTCTCCGAGCAAGCAGAACACCGGAGGGAGAAGGTAGAATTGGGTTGTAGCTGGATTCGTTGGCTGTCGCATCGACCTCTGCACATCACCTTTCGTTGTTCCCACATCCCACCACACCGATCTGTGTTCCAGTGGCGCAGTTCACCACCGGCACAACCTCTGGCGTCTATGCTCAGCTTAGTCACTTCCTGCGCAGCACCAACTACGTCTAGAGCCACCAGAAACACTGGCCGTGTGGTGAGTGAGCGATACTACCCACGATGTTGGTACAGTCAGGCTCGCCGAACAGACGCCCGCCACCTGTTCGACCTTCAGTCCCTTACCCGTAGTCAGCGCCATCCAGGTGGCAGGGTGTCCCTGTTCGTGGCGGACGTGCTCCAGCTCGCGGCTAAATAGATTGCCTTACAGATGCTCGCTCGCCACCGCCATCGTCCACACCGCCACACCCGTGGTGCTGGACTGGCACGCAGCGTCACCATCGACGGCAACCTTGGACGTGTTCTCTGAGCTTGCTGCTCCTGTGGTGAAAGACAGACCACGACAGTGTCGTCATTGACTTCGCCACACGGCCGGACGCCCACCATCCGTTCGATGTCGGTCTGGTACCTGGAAGTCGACGACATCCGGGTAACTGATGAGGTACCGATCCTCATGAAGGACATGCTCTCAACTTTTCCAGCCCCTGTGTAGAGCAACAACATTGGTGTCATGTTCCCCAAACACTACTGTCCGTCATCTCGTTGAGTGCAGGAATAATTGTAACATCTTTACCAAAATCAAACATCGCCATGTGGCATGGATTTGCCAACACAGTGATCAATCCATTGGATCAGCCTAACACAGTGATCAATCCATACCCATTAGCATTCTTCACATCTCTCCCCCATTCCATGAAGCTCCTTTTTCGTGGTTGTACAAGGGCCCGCTAAACTTGTTTGGTTACATATTTTGAATTCTGTCCGAGTTCTCCTTTTGGCTTCAGTTTCTGTCGATGTAGCTGACAGTTTTGAATCAACTTCTACACAAGGGTTTGAGCTTCTATTGTCCGATGTTCGTCATGCCGTGCGATATTTTGAACGAATTGTTACTAAGTTCCCCCTTATCGAATTCAGGTGTTACCAACCCCATGGTACTTCAGGCTTCTCACTTGGAAGTAGCTGTAAAGTTTTTCCATTGAGCAATGAAGGTGATGTTTCGCAATCAGAAGTACGTATTCTAGCATGTATATTACATCTGTTTAGTAGAGTAAGCTAGGCATGAGAGTTTATTGTCTTCTATTACATGTCACATTAGGCTGAGTTTTATTCAAACACATTTTCCAGGGTGGTACAGGTTAGATGCATATTGCAGAATGAATAAGCCTAGAAAGTTTTGGTATCATGTTAATTACTTAGAATCAGTCCCTAGAATATATACATGAAGAACATATGGCATTAAGGCTCAGTGCAAGTGTTGCTACTATGTTACCTGGGCTTCGTCTCATTACTAAACCCTAAACCCTCCAATGTGCCTCGCAACTTCGGTTCTTGCGAAAAGTCATTCTGGCGAGGTCCCAATTTGACCACAACTCAATAAGAAAAAGCAGAAAAATGGAAAACCTTCGCGAGGTGTCGTTTTAGGTGACCTAGTTGCGAGGAAAAAGACGAACTTGGAATATGACAGTTAATCTAAAAACCCTTCACAAAATAAGCTACCTCCTACAAGGTTCTATTGCTTTGGGGGCAAATGATCTATGGCGGGAAACGACCTTGCGGGGTTGGAGGTAGTGGGGAGAGAGGATGTGGCGGTGGGAGCCGGTGGAGAACAAGTGGGTTGTGAATTCCTTGTCTGATATATGGTGGCTGCAGGAAAATACGATGGGAAAGAATTAACGCAGAGGAAAAGGGGGAAAATTAGGGGGGTGTAATACACACGGCAAAACCACCTCTTTACCGTGTGTATTTGTAATACATGCGGCAAAGGGCACGGCAAAGACTCTTTGCCGTGTGTATTTCCCTGGTACACGACAAAAAGATGGGGCCACAACGGCTCCGTAAAGCGGCTGTGTATATTTCTTTTCCGTGTTTTTTTTTGCTTCTTTGCCATGTACATTTCTTTACTGTGTGTTTTCATTAAAATGTGCCATGTGCAAAACCTTTGCCGTGTATTTTTCCCACCGTGGTTGTGATATATTCTTTGTTGTGCGCTATACACAGCAATGTCTTTCTTTGTCGTGTTTCAGGGACCTTGACACACAACAAAGGTGGCAGAACACGACAAAACTCGTTTTCCGGTAGTGCATTGACTTGAACCTCTGAAAGCGTACAATTAAAGTTAATGTGTAGATACATCCATATCTAGAAATAGTTGCGATATTTATTTTGAAACTGAGGGAGTAAAAATTTAGCACTCATCTAAAATACAAACCGGGTCCTAGTATTTGACAATGCTAAATGGTTTACTTTCACACACAAGATCCAAGGAGAAAAATGGTTCCTTCTTTTTTCAAAATAAATATAAGATCGAATAAAATTATCAGGTCAAAAATTTGGTGACATTGGCTTCACAAATTTTAATTAGGAGCAGATATGAGTATTTTTTTTATTTGGAGGGGTATAAATCACAAGTCTGTTAAGTCATGCAAGTAATGTAAATATACTATGGGATGATATGCATTATATTTGCATGATGATCACATGATTAGAGCTTTGGTCATTACAACCTTCAAAAATGTTTGATAGGAAAATAGATAGAAAGAGTGTGATCTTACTAAAGATGGCACTATTTAAGCTCATGGAGTTTTTGGAGAAAGAGAAGCTACAGTAGAGTGTAAGGTTTAAAGGTCTTAGATATGTATGTTGAGATATTGGAGGTACAACCAAAAAAGTCACCTAAGATATCGCAACATACCGTATTGTAGCTCGAGCATCTTTCTCACTATGTTCTCCCACAGAACCTCGAGTTGTGTAACCCGGTACTCACCTAGAAACAACAGGCTTGGGTAGCCGCAATGCGTGTATCTCTACCCTTTGGATGCAACGGTGGGAGTAGAACGGGCAGGCGTTGGACCCATACACGGTGTAGGGGCTTGCGTTGTTCCGGCGACAACGAGTACGTTGGTGACAACGCGGTACTTGGCCCGGATTACCAAGTAAGTGAGGTGGTGAAATGCATCCAGGTGGCTACTTTGTGCTCCAATGAATGCAGACGATCGGTCCAGTAGCATTCTCAGCCCAATTTTCCATGGTGGTGCATGCCTGAGTTAGGGTGAGCCTTTTTGCATATTTTATTCTTCTTTTATATAGATGATTCATAGGCTGGTCAATCACCCCACCCTTGCAGCCACTTGGCTCCACCACTGGAACGGCCTAACATGTGTAGCGTGGTTTCCATGCTGGTGAGCGATGGGCTCACGCTGCCGGACCCCAAAAAACCGGGCAATTTCTCTGTGAGTATGTCACCTGGGTCCAGCAGCCGCTTCGCCAAGCCTCCTTCTTCTCATGTCACCAATGAGATCCTGTAATTCCAACTGCAATCAAAAAATAAAATCACATTTGGTTCTGAATCTTGGTTTGGCTGTGAAGTCTGAATTTCTCGATGTTTTTGACCAATGCTACTATGATTGCCTCGATTCAGTGATTCTTACACGAAACCATACCAGGATCCTTATATTTTCAGAACAAAAGTGCTCCACCCCGGTTTCATTGAGACTCAAAGTCCATAATCCACCTTCCCCACAAGCTTCTCTCCCTTAGTACCCAGTAGTTGCATCGAGAACACCAATGGCCCAAGCAGCGTACTCTGCCGGCAGGGTCGCCATCCGAGGCACACTTCTTGTCCTCCTTGTAGGCGCCCTGGTGTCCACTGCTGAAGCAACGACGAGCCGCACCGGTCATCCAAAAGGCCCCAACCGGACAGCCCAACGCGTTTGATTTGGGTCGCCGCGTTGGAGAACAGCAACAATACGAAGCGGCATTCCATCTCCACCAGCCGAAGAGAGGTTGACTCCAAGTTCCGTGCCAGCCTGCCAGGGTACTTGTAGTAGCATCCAATCATCAAGTTCTACACGGATTCAACTTCCGGTTTCAGATCTTAACCTAGATCTGGCTATCCAGCCAAAGCAACTGAAGCGGCCGGCGAGCTAGCATTGTCCAGCTGATCACTTAATTAGTGGACCGACGCAACCAGGGTTCTTTTTTCTTCTAGCATAGCAAATCAACACATTTGGCCGGACTTGGTCTATCTGATAAAATAACGAACTGTATGTTGTGAGGAGAACAAGTCATCATGTGCGATTAGAATGTCAATTCAGGTGTGGAGTTTTCTGATTCGAAAGTTTGTAATGGAGTCTGTAACATTGACCTTGATCGCTGGTTAATACATGCGCAATTTCAAATTTTTTTTTGTCAATTCAGTTAATCAGACAGTTTGTAGTTGAGATTTTCTCAATTTGATTCTTTCTTTGAGCTGTTTGATGGAAAACATGGAATAAGTGTGGTAGCTGTATGCAAACATGTGATTCAAAATCAGAATCCAGAAGCGCGACTTCTAGTTCGCGCGGTCGACCCTGCTCGGCGCTGTGCCTGTCACCGAAGAGACTGCGCCGCCCGTCACTGAGGTGCTGCACATCCGCCCGCCGTTGCCAATGTGAGCCCACCCTCGGATTGCAGCTTCCTCCGTGATCCTTGTCATCAGTGTTAGGATGATCTCCTCGCGTCCGAGCCCAACGGCTCGAACTCGGACCCTTGACCTCGTCCGCGCCCTAATCGGGGGCGCCCAACCGCATCTGGTTGGTGGGTCCCTATCGCCTGTGCTATATATACAGTGGTAGGGGCGGTGGCACACGTTACGAGGTTGATCGGGAGTGCCACTCGCCCCACCAGGACACCTACCGATCTAGGTTCTTGCACAGAGCGATGGGAAGCACCACCACCACCTCGTCCACGCACCTCCGTCGTCGCCATGTCTCTACACCGGCGGGCTCATCTTCCTCCAAGTGAAAAGTAAACGCTCACAGTACCCAATCCTACCCGGCAATAATCTACTCTAGGCGATCCAGCAATGTTTACATTGGTATCAGAGCCATTGTTCCTAGTCGTAGATCTTTGATCCAGGAAAGACAAGCAAAGAAAATAGAAAAGAAAATCCTAACCCGCCCCAAACTATACCCCTAGATCTGCTCGAAAAAAGGGGCAAAGATATTCGTACAGGCCGGGGCTTTTGGCTCGCCGGCGCAAAAGAACAGAAGCAGTGGGGCCACTGCGCCGCCACCGCCGACAGTATACCGGTTGTTGTGCTGTTACTGCGCGGCCGCCGGCAAAGGCACCACCACTCTGCGCCGATTGACGACGGTGCGCCCACCCTCGGGTGCACGCGCCGCCGGCAAGAGGGCCAGGGGAGCGCCGCCGCTTATCTCCGTCGCCGCACCTTCGGGTTTTTGGTGATGAGATGGAGGAGGCGGCCAAGGGAAAGGTGGAGAAAGGGTCTCGTCGCCGGCCACCTGCTAGGCGCGCGACGAGGAGAGCTCGCCGTCGCCGGCGGAGCACCGGCACGGGAGCTTGGTTTTTTCCGCCGCCATGGCGCGAGAGACAGAAAGGGCAGGTGGGTGCTGCTGCGCGGCACATGGGCGCGTGCAGCATCGCCGCCACTGGCCGTCACCGGCCGCTGCAAGGAAGCGGCACGAGCGGAACCAACCCGCCGCCGCCGCCAGAGAGGTGGCGCGCTGGGCAGAGAGGGTGGCCAGGGGGAAAGAAATGTTAGGGTTAGGGTTTTGACCGGTTCGGTCTCCCCATTTATACCGCCCTATACAGAAGGACGACCGTCGGATGGATCCGGCGGCCAGGATGCATCGTGGGCGACGCGGGCTCGAGGCCGCGTTCGGGCCGCGGCGGCAGGCCGCGTAGAGGCCGCTGGCTGGGCCACGGGGGCGCCGTGTCTGGGCCGCGTGTGCGGGCCGCGAGTAGGCCGCACCGTGTGCGCAACGTTGTTGCGTGCTACACATGGGCGCAGCCCTGGCCGAACAGGCCGCGTGGGCCGCTGGCCACGTGAGCACAGTAACAACAGTTTTTTTTTACTGTTTTATGTTTTTCCAGAGGCATTTTAAGGTAGTTTTGGGTCAATTTTGGCCTAATTTTGTTCAAGTTTTTTCTGAACAAATAGAACCAACGTGATATTTGTTTAGGAATTAAAAGTGAAAGATATGCCTCTGGAAAGTTCAAAAGTTAATAGTAAAACTTTCCACTGCAATAGTAAAAGAAGCATTTTTGTCAAGTTTTTTTTCCTGAGCAAATTGAACCAACGAGAAATTTGTTTTAGGAAATTAAAAAGTAACAGAGATGCTTCTGAAAAGTTCAAAGTTTAAATTCAAAGTTTCCGCTGCAAATAGTTAAAGATGCATTTTATATTTGAAAAATGCAAAAGTGATGATAAAAGGGTTGATTAAAAGTGATTGTTGAAACAATTATGATCACGTCATTTTATGACCAACGTTATTAATGACATGATCATGTTTTGTTGTAATTATATGGGCAAAAGTGACAGTTAAATTTTTAAAGAGATGATTAGAGTGATCATTGTGAAAATTATGGTTCTGTTATTTTTTTACCAACGTTATTAATGACATGATCGTGATTTGTTGCAATAAGAGGCGCATTTATCTCTATTTCAGCCCAACGCTGATATAGATATAATTGCACAAACAGTTGTATGTTCTAATTTTGACCAACGTTGGATTATTGCATGCAATTGTTGTTATGATCTCTTTTCATTGTGGTTTAAAGGAGGGTACTACTTGATGAGCTGCATCAAGGATGTTCCAACCCTCAGAGGTGACAACTACACTGAATGGAGAAAGAAGGTCGATTTGTGCTGAGGGGTACTGGGTTCCCACAGCCGGTCTGACCAAAAGATCCAGTCAGAAATGACAAGGATAATGATGGTAGAATAAAAGGTGGCTAAGTGCCATTTATAAAGAATACAATTGAGATCGCTATTGTGGGCTCAATTGCAGAGTGTGCTTCCGTAGGGAAGTATCTTGAAAGAATAAAGAGCCGCTTCATCGGTTCTTCAAAGATATGTGCGACCCAGCTGCTGTAGCAACTGGTGACAGAAAAGTACACATGGACAGGAAGGACGTGGCAAGTGTGCCATATGGTGTAATAATGCTTATGTGGGTGTTGTCTGTGTGTAATGTGAGTGAAAAAAGTGTTGTCCGCGTTGCACAAAGAACAAAAGAAAATAAAAGAACTGATGAATCGTCGAAATATGGCATATTTCGAGGGGGGAGGATATAAAGACTTGTAAAAAATGGTATTCTTCCTCCATTAGAATTCTCAGACATAGAACAACGCATCGATTGCATTAAAGAAAAATTTGTAAAGCAAATTAAAAAGGGTGCAAACCGATGCACAACAACACTAGAAATAATTCACACCGAGATATGTGGATCATTTCCTGTGAAAAGTGTGGATGGCTATGATTCGTTCATAACATTCACGAATGATTACTCCCGATATGGTTATATTTATCCAATAAAAGAAAGAACGAAGCGTTGGATAAATTCAAAATATTCAAAGCTGAAGTTGAAAATCAGCATGATAAAAGAATAAAGATAGTCGGGTCTGATCGTGGAGGGGAGTACTACGGTCGACATACTCCATATGGCCAAGTCCCCGGACCTTTTGCAAGGTTTCTACGGAGATTGGAATAGTCGCCCGAGTACTCGATGCCGGGCGAACCTCGCAGAATGGGGTAGGCCGAAAGGCGCAACCGTACCCTTATGGATATGGTGCGCGATGATGATGAGCTATTCCACCCTACCATTGGGATTGTGGATTGAGGCGTTAAAAACCGCTATTCGCATTCTAAACAGAGTACCAAGCAAATCGGTGCCCAAAACGCCGTATGAGCTATGGACAGGGAGAGTGCCTTCTCTAAACCACCTGAAAGTGTGGGGGAGCCCTGCTGAGGCCAAAGTATTCAATCCAAATATCGCAAAGTTAGATACCAAAACAGTCAGCTGCAATTTTGTTGACTATCCTGAAAAGTCAAAAGGTTATCGTTTCTACTGTCCAGAGAAATACACAAAGTTTGTGGAAACGAGACATACTGTCTTCTTAGAAATCGAAATGATGAGGGGGAGCATGGTAGCTCCGAAAATTGATCTTGAGGAGAAGAGGGTTGATAGCGTGTATACACACGTCCGTTGGGAACCCCAAGAGGAAGGTGTGATGCGTATAGAAGCAAGTTTTCCCTCAGTAAGAAACCAAGGTTTATCGAACCAGTAGGAGCCAAGAAGCACGTTGAAGGTTGATGGTGACGGAGTGTAGTGCGGCACAACACCAGGGATTCCGGCGCCAACGTGGAACCTGCACAACACAACCAAAGTACTTTGCCCCAACGAAACAGTGAGGTTGTCAATCTCACCGGCTTGCTGTTACAAAGGATTAGATGTATAGTGTGGATGATGATTGTTTGCAGAGAACAGATAAAACAAGTATTGCAATGAGATTGTATTCGATGTAAAAGAATGGACCGGGGTCCACAGTTCACTAGAGGTGTCTCTCCCATAAGATAAATAGCATGTTGGGTGAACAAATTACAGTTGGGCAATTGACAAATAGAGAGGACATGACAATGCACATACATGATATGATGAATATTGTGAGATTCAATTGGGCATTACGACAAAGTACATAGACCGCTATCCAGCATGCATCTATGCCTAAAAAGTCCACTTTCGAGTTATCATCCGAACCCTTCCGGTATTAAGTTGCAAGCAACGAGACAATTGCATTAAGTATGGTGCGTAATATAATCAATAACTATATCCTCGAACATAGCATCAATGTTTTATCCCTAGTGGCAACAAGACATCCACAACCTTAGAACTTTCTCGTCATCGTCCCGGATTTAATGGAGGCATGAACCCACTATCGAGCATAAATACTCCCTCTTGGAGTTACTAGCAAAAACTTGGCCAGAGCCTCTACTAACAACGGAGAGCATGCAAGATCATAAACAACACATAGGTAATAGATTGATAATCAACATAACATAGTATTCTCTATTCATCGGATCCCAACAAACACAACATATAGCATTACAGATAGATGATCTTGATCATGTTAGGCAGCTCACAAGATCCGACAATGAAGCACATGAGGAGAAGACAACCATCTAGCTACTACTATGGACCCATAGTCCAGGGGTGAACTACTCACTCATCAATCCGGAGGCGACCATGGCGGTGTAGAGTCCTCCGGGAGATGAATCCCCTCTCCGGCGAGGTGCCGGAGGCGATCTCCTGAATCCCCCGAGATGGGATTGGCGGCGGCGGCGTCTCGCAAGGTTTTCCGTATCGTGGCTCTCGGCATCGGGGGTTTCGCGACGGAGGCTTTAAGTAGGCGGGAGGGCAACGCGGGGGGCCACACGAGGGCCCCACACGCCAGGGCCGCGCGGCCAAGACCTAGGCCGCGCCGCCCTGTTGTGTCGGCGCCTCATGGCCCCACTTGCTTTCCCCCTCGGTCTTCTGGAAGCTTCGTGCAAAAATAGGACCCTGGGCTTTGATTTCGTCCAATTCCGAGAATATTTCCTTACTAGGATTTCTGAAACCAAAAATAGCAGAAACAACGAATCGGCTCTTCGGCATCTCGTTAATAGGTTAGTGCCGGAAAATGCATAATAATGACATATAATGTGTATAAAACATATGAGTATCATCATAAAAATAGCATGGAACATAAGAAATTATAGATACGTTTGAGACGTATCAGGCATCCCCAAGCTTAGTTCCTACTCGTCCCGAGTAGGTAAACGATAACAAAGATAATTTCTTAGTGACAATGCTACCAACATAATCTTGATCAATACTATTGTAAGCACATGTAATGAATGCAGTGATTTGAAACAATGGTAAATGACATGAGTAAACAATTGAATCATAAAGCAAAGACTTTTCATGAATAGTACTTAAAGACAAGCATCAATAAGTCTTGCATAAGAGTTAACTCATAAAGCAATAATTCAAAGTAAAGGTATTGAAGCAACACAAAGGAAGATAAAGTTTCAGCGGTTGCTTTCAACTTGTAACATGTATATCTCATGGATATTGTCAATGTAAAGTAATATAACAAGTGCAATATGCAAGTATGTAGGAATCAATGCACAGTTCACACAAGTGTTTGCTTCTTGAGGTGGAGAGAAATAGGTGAACTGACTCAACATAAAAGTAAAAGAATGGCCCTTCGCAGAGGGAAGCATTGATTGCTATATTTGTGTTAGAGCTTTGGTTTTGAAAACAAGAAACAATTTTGTCAACGGTAGTAATAAAGCATATGAGTTATGTAATTTATATCTTACAAGTTGCAAGTCTCATGCATAGTATACTAATAGTGCCCGCACCTTGTCCTAATTAGCTTGGACTACCGGGATTATCGCAATGCACATGTTTTAACCAAGTGTCACAAAGGGGTACCTCTATGCCGCCTCGTACGAAGGTCTAAGGAGAAAGCTCGCATTGGATTTCTCGCTATTGGTTATTCTCAACTTAGACATCCATACCGGGACAACATAGACAACAGATAATGGACTCCTCTTTTATGCATAAGCATGTAGCAACAATTATTTTTCTCATATGAGATTGAGGATATATGTCCAAAACTGAAACTTCCACCATGGATCATGGCTTTAGTTAGCGGCCCAATGTTCTTCTCTAACAATATGCATGCTCTAACCATAAGGTGGTAGATCACTCTTACTTCAGACAAGACGAACATGCATAGCAACTCACATGATATTCAACAAAGAGTAGTTGATGGCGTCCCCAGGAACATGGTTATCGCACAACAAGCAACTTAATAAGAGATAAAGTGCATAAGTACATATTTAATACCACAATAGTTTTTAAGCTATTTGTCCCATGAGCTATATATTGTAAAGGTAAAGAATGGAAATTTTAAAGGTAGCACTCAAGCAATTTACTTTGGAATGGCGGAGAAATACCATGTGGTAGGTAGGTATGGTGGACACAAATGGCATAGTGGTTGGCTCAAGGATTTTGGATGCATGAGAAGTATTCCCTCTCGATACAAGGTTTAGGCTAGCAAGGTTTATTTGAAACAAACACAAGGATGAACCGGTACAGCAAAACTCACATAAAAGACATATTGTAAACATTATAAGACTATATACCGTCTTCCTTGTTGTTCAAACTCAATACTAGAAATTATCTAGACCTTAGAGAAACCAAACATGCAAATCAGATTTTAGCATGCTCTATGTATTTCTTCATTAATAAGTGCAAAGTATATGATGCAAGAGCTTAAACATGAGCACAACAATTGCCAAGTATCACATTATTCAAGATATTATACCAATTACCACATATATCATTTTCCAATTCCAACCATATAACAATTTAACGAAGAAGAAACTTTCGCCATGAATACTATGAGTAAAGCCTAAGGACATATTTGTCCATATGCAACAGCGGAGCGTGTCTCTCTCCCACACATTGAATGCTAGATCCATTTTATTCAAACAAAAACAAAAACAAAAACAAACCGACTGTCAACACCCGGATTTTTGAAGTCCAGATGCCTATTATGCCATTCATCGCAATCCCAGGAATATTGTTTTTGCGGGACATAATAGATTTGATATCACAGAACATCATTCATTACAACATCGTAATTGTCTTACAACAAAGGATCACATGATCCAGTCTCATTACAATAGTAGATGATCTATTGATCAATTACAAAACACATAGCGGAAGCGAAGTAGCGTAGTAGTAGTCCATCTATTCCACAGGCAACTGTTGACGTCAAGAGTGATCCTAGTTGTCGTAGACGTCCTGCTGTCCTTCTTCCGGGTTCTGGTACTCCTCTTCATAGTCTGGCCATTTGAATAGCCAGGGACAAAGCCATGAGTACTTTAAAGTACTCGCAAACTAATACTAAGGTAAGTATTATCAACTAGGGAAGGGGATGCTAAGCTCTAGTTTCATTTGCATAAAGCCAATTTTATTTCATAAACACTTTCATAATCAAAGCCTCTTCACTTGCTTAACTAACTCAAGTGGGAACATTAGTGTCATTCCCACAACTCAGTTGTGATTCAAGTCAAGTTCACCATTCACCCTTTTCAAGTTCAAGTCACAAGTCACCCTTCACATGTCACATTTTGAAAATGGTCTGATGACGGAACAGTATGGCCTTTCCAACCGTCCATAACCGTGGACGCGGCTATTCGAATAGTTCTACACTCTGCAGAGGTCGTACACTTGTGCCACAACATTTGCAATAATCCATCAGGGTTAACTGGCCCTGATTTACCACACTCCGTGTGCGGACTACCAACCATAACCTTTCATTTACATACCCTAGTATAGGCACCTCTCCCCATGAGCTTGGCCTCCCAGTGAAGACAAACTGTCAGCCTGGGAACTGCACAGGGCTTGGGCCGGACATTCACCTCATTTCACGTCATTTCATATCACTTCACTTTTGTAGAGGCAGCCTCCAGCATAACCCCGATGACGCTTGTTTAGAGGGAACCCATACTAAGATACATAAACTTTTAGTTAAGCCCTACCCATATCAGGTATTGTGGGGGTACTTGCAAAGTTGGAATGGTATCGCATCCGAACCCAACCATCAGTTTTGTTAAAATTCACCAAGTCATTCACCAGTCATATTCACCTTCAAAATCTTTCAATAGAATGACTCACCATTCCAAGGTTTTCAAAGTCATTTCATTTCACAAGTTCCCAACTAGAGTAGTCATTTTCAATTTAGCACTAGCATCTAAGGATGAGGGGTGCTAAGTATTTTGCTTTGCCTCTAGGCTAACTTTGATACTCTTGTGCTAATCTAATACTAACCAAGTGAATCATAAATCAAAAAGTACTTTGATAAAACAAAAGTAAATAAAGCTTGTAAAGTAAAACTGGGAAATAGGGTCATAATCATAAAGTAAAAAGTGGTGGTGCCTTGCTCTTGTAGAGCCTTGCACTTAGCAAGAATATTAGCTTGCAATGGTGTTAGCTTGCAATAATATAGCTTGCCTTGGTTGAGGTGATCAAAGTGGTCTTCTTCTCCTTGAAAGTAGACTTCCTCCTCCTCTTGATACTCCTTGGTACTAGCGTCTAAAATACGAATACGAGGATACAATCACCAAACAATTTATTGGCTATTCCAAACATCACATATATTCACACAAACTATTCTATTCACACAATTAATACAATTTGGTGCATTGGTGGTCTTGCTTTGAGGAAGAATAATTTCCTCTCATTTTATATGTAAAAGATAGTTTCCATATAGTTCTTGAGGAATAATTTCCTCTCATTCAATCTTCTTTAAGATTTAATTTCTCAAACCATCACACATGAATTTATGTTGACCTAAGTCAACCATTCATCATCATCATTTGAGAAAATGATTTAAATGAGGTAGGGATACCTCATACCATTTAATAAAGCCTATTATGATTTAAAATCTCCAAGTATTTCATGTGAGAGTATTTGACCAGGGGTCAAACTTCATATGAAAGTACTTGAGACAAGATTTAAATGAAGTGAAACACCTCATATAATTTACACAAGTAAACTAGCATCACTCATTACTATTAAGTGGGTAAATGTGTTGTTTTCTTATTTAGGAAAAATAATTTCCTCTCATACTAATTAGGGTGTTACTTGTAATTACTTAGAGAAATAATTTCCTCTCATTATCTTATTAAGATTTAATTTCTCTCATGAACAATATATGACCTAGGTTGACCAAAGTCAAGCTCTTCATACTTATCATTTGAGAAAATGATTTAAATGAGGTTCCATACCTCATGCTATTTAAATCCTATTAATATCCTCAAGTGAGCATATATGAGACCAAACAACCAGGGTCATCACACTACTTCATACAACTTGAGAAGATGATTTAAATGAGGTGCTACACCTCATAGATTTAAAATCTTAAATTTGGAAAAATTTAAATGGACTAATAATGGCTACATGGCCATTATTTGATTCTAACCCATGATCATATACAGTACCCATATCATATTTTTACATAATCAAATAGAGTATTTGAAAAGTGAATTATGAGAGTTGGAATCAACTCAAAATCATTTATGGTTGATTTTTAATAATTTTTCTAAGGCAGAAAAGTCTCTGTCTTGTTTATTTTCCCACTTTAATTATATAACAGATCCAGGTTTGAATCCAGTGGCATTGGATAGATAATTTCACAAGCTTTCCAACCATATGAAATTCACTAAAAATGGCCAAGTAGATTTGTCCCTATTTATTTTTGAAGTTGACACCAGTTTGTAATTTGATGGAAAAGATTTAAATCGAAAACATACAGATGGGCCAGCGCGGGAAAACTACTCGGGCCGAAAGATTTGAAACCGAGGAAACCAGCCCAAGTATCTCTACGAGGCTGCGACAGCATGGGGCCCGAGTGGTCGGTGGCTTATAACACCGAAACGGTATGGGCTAACCTCGACCGTTGGATCAGAAGGGGATCGAGCGGAGCAGCGTCGTCGTCGTCCTCAGCGAGAAACAGCGGCGGGCACGGCGGAGGTAGGAGGTCGGCGGCACTCCCAGGCTCCGGTGATCGACGGCGATGGACTGCAGCGACGTTGTCGAGGCAGAGGAAGAAGATGGAGCAGACGGCGGCTCGGATGGTGGCCGCAATCGACGGCTTGCTTGGCGGCGGTGCTGCGGGTCTTCAGCTCGCAATTGGGTGGCTGCCGGCGATGATGTGGCTGGGAGAGGAGCGGTGGAGGATCAGGGAGAGGAGAGGAGTAGATTGGCGTGAGAAATCAGTCGCGGAGGGGTCTCCTTTTATAGGTTCAAGGGGTGGCCGTGGCGCTCGGGGTAGGTCGATGGCGAGATCGCCGTTCCAAGGCGACGAAGGGGCGAGCGAGGGGCGCAGGGTGTTGGCGACGTCAAGCCGGTGCTGACGCGCGTCATGGCGAGGCCAGAGGTGGTGTAGTCGCGTCGTCCTCTTCGGCGCAGTATGGCAGTACGGTGGCGGGAGTTCGTCGTCCGTGACGACGGCTACAGGGCGAGCGAGGGCAGGTGAGCGTGTCTGGGAGATTGAGGGCACCGTGGAGACGTGATTGGTGCCTGGGGAGAGCGAGGGGAGGCGCGAGGCGACGGGGCATGGCGGCGTCCTGTCGCGTCCAGAGGCGTCCTGGTGCGCGTCCTGGCGAGCTGCTGGGCGTGTCTGGGCGCGCGTGGCCTGGGCGGTGTCGACGTCATCTTGGTCAATGGCTTGCAGGAGCAGCTTCAGGAGGGTCAGGGGAAGGCAGCTGACATGGTGGAGTGGCTTGGATGGGAGAGGAGGAAGGGATGGCATGGTGGGTGACAAGAGCTCGGCATGGTGATGTTACGGTCAAAAATGGTCCAAGGCCAGGGCAGGCAAGTGGTGGCACTGGTGTTGAAAGGTGAGAGGAGGTGCCAGAGCATCTGAGGAGGGCCAGGGTTGGACCAAGTCCAAGCCAAAATCAGTATGGGCTTCAACATTCACTCTGCCCACAAGGTGTTTGTGAAAATGGCCGAAAGAGAAAAGTTTTCAAAATTTTGAAATTCCTTTGGTGGATCTCATTCATATAATATTTGAATTGGATTGGTGGTGGTGGTGCTCATTTTGGTGAAGGTTTGCAAGAATTCAAAAAGTTGGCCATCTTCTCTTTGTTTCAAAGTCATCACTTGTCTCCTCTATTCTGGTCAACCTAGTCAACATGAGGTATGGTGGTCAACATGGAAGTTGTTCACTTTGACAAGGTCTTGGATGACATGGTCATAGTTGACCAAGTTTGGTTGAAGAAAAGTCAAAGCCAGAGGGGGAAAGAGGGGATCATGTTAAAAATCACACACATGACCATCATCACATGTGAGATGGTTTTGAGATTTCCTTTGCTTTGATTCTTGTTTCTTTGATGCAATTGTGTTTGTTTATCATATATAAGTATTCTACAAGCAATAGATCAAGCAATGGTGGCCTTGGTTGAAGATTTGCAAATTTGGCTAAGTGTGTATGTGAGTGAAAATGGGATTTTCTCACCATTTGATTTCTCTCCATTTGAATTGACTTTTGTTGACTCTAAAGTGGTTCTTATTAGTTTAGAAACATTTTCAAACCATTGAATCCATTTCAAAAGGTCTTGATCAAAGATTTGCAAAATTGGCCATAACACATAAGAGGTGATGTGTTAAGTTTTATTATTTTTGTAAATTGTTCACCTTGCTTTACTTGGGCATGGGTTAGGGTCAATTTAGTGTTATATTAGGTTGAGAGATGGTTTCCCATCATTTGGTCAAGGTTTAGAGTCATAGGTCAAAGTTTGGTGAAATGGCTATGTGTCTCATACGCCTCTATGCATATGTTGCATTTGATTTTTGATTTGAGTGTTCTTGGCCCATTTGATGTTGTTGAGTGTTGAAATGGTACATGGAGGTGATCCATCCATTCACAACAAGTCCTAGGGTCAATCTTCTCAAATTCACAAATTTGCACTTTTCTCACATATGCCTCTATGGCATTTTTAGTTTCTTTTTATTTTCTTTGGAAACCACTTGGAATTGGTTTGGTAGGTACTAGGTAAGGTGTATGAAAGTTTTCCAAACCTCTAAGCAAAGTAGAAAGGCTTAGGGTAAAGTTTTATAAAAATAGCCATAGGCACATATGCCTCTCTCTTATTTATTTTCCTTTTATTATAATTTCACTAGGGTGGTGAAGAGAGGGGTGAGGTTTAGGGTTTAGTGGGGTTCACCACCATTTAGTATAAAGAAAAAGGTAGGGTTCAAGATTTACCTACTAGGGTTATAAGTTCCCATATGTCTTTTATTTTATTTTGGGTTTCTCAAAATAGATCCAAAAGATTTAAGGAGAAGATTAGGGTTTAAGGTTTTTCTTATTTGATTTCTTTCTCTTTTATTTTATTGGGTTGGTGACCTTCACTTGATCACTTTAGGGTTTTAGGGTTTAGCACATAAGCATAATAACACTCATCATGGCAAAACACAAGATTTAAACCAGATCTATATGTATCAATCTTAGTTTTAATAAAAGTTTTTGTTGGTTCCAAAATTTGGAACTAGGGAAATTCATTTTGTTTGTTTTGAAATTTTTGGGTTGTTACAAACCCTTCCCCCTTAAACAAATCTCGTCCCGAGATTTTAAGAAAAGTTAGGTTCCTAAGAGAGATTGAGCATTTTATTAACAGGAGGACATACTTGGCATGGTCTGGGGTGCTTCCTGAGCTTCAGTGGCAGTCATGTGGTAGAGACGGCCGTTGTTGTTGTTCTGGTTCCTTCTTCCGGCAAAGCGGCGCTGTTGCTGAGCAGGTGCAGCGGTATTGGCGGCAATTCTGGCAAGCTTCTTGGGGCACTCATTGGAGAAGTGACCCACAACTCCACATTCATAGCAGTTGACGGTGGACTTGTCTTTGGGGTTGACGGGGGTAGCATTGCTTCCAGTCCTTGGGGCAGTATTGGTGTTGTTGTTGGTTCCATTGTTGTTGTTGCTGTTGTGGTGGTTGTTGTTGTTGTGGCTATTGTTGTTGTTGCCTCCGGGCTTCGGGGGTCCTCCGTTGTTGTTGGTGTAGTTGGGGCGATAATTCTGGGCAGGGGGCTTGTTGTATCTTGGGGTGAATACTCCAGAGGAGTTATTGCGGTACTTCTGGGTATGGTGGGGTCCATTCTGGTTCATCATTCTGCACTTGCGGTTCTCATTGGCACTGATGCGGCTTTCCTTCCATCCGTATGGCTGAGTCTACGAGGGCTTCTAAGTCGGCGAACGGAATGTTCACTAACACGATCTGCATTTCGTCGTGTAGTCCGTTCGTAAATCTTTCCTTTCTCTTCTCATTGGTGTCGGTCTCATCCGGGGCGTACCTTGACAGAGTGAGAAACCTGTCGCGGTATTCCACCACGGACATCCTTCCTTGCTTGAGTTCACGGAACTCGTCTCTCATCTTCTTGATCAGTCCTTGGGGCACATGATATTTGCTAAACTTCAGCTTGAAGTCTTCCCAGGTCATCATCTGTCCTGCATTCATGGCACGGGTGCTGGTCCACCAAGCTCTGGCTGGTCCTGCTAAGTAGTGCGTGGCAAACAGCACTTTCTCTGCGGCTTCAACTCCCGCAACTTCGAGGTTGTTCTCCATGGTCTGGAGCCAGTCATCAGCATCAAGGGGCTCTTCAGTCTTGTTGAATATCGGAGGGTTGGTGTGCTGAAAGTTCTTCAGCTTCAATCCAGGGTGATCGTGGTTTCCATGGCCTTGATTGTTCTGAGCTATTTGTTGCAGTGCAGCAATGTTGGCTTGGCGTTCAGCTCTTTCTGCTTCTCTATCTTCCAGCATGGTTTGCAACATCTGCATCATGGCCTCTTGACTTGCGCTATGAGTGGGAGGGGCCATCTGAACAGTGAGGTAGCTGATAAGATAAGAGGGAAATTTCTATGGTTTGTTTTGTTAAATTTTTAAAAGTTCACAAATTGAAATTTTGAGTAGTGTTGCGGGGGTAAAAACCAACAACACTTTTTCATTCATACCAAGCATCACATATTACAAATCTAACACACCGTTGGTTTGAAGAACCATTCATCGCTCTACGATACAAGGGGGATCCTGATACAACTCACACCTACTTAAGTGCTGGGGTGATACTACTCTTCGGGGTGGATTCTTCTTCTTCACGGGTGAGGTGCTTGGCGAGAGGCGAGGGCGTTGTCCAAATCCCTGCGGGTTTTGTACTGCTCGAAGTCCCGAGGTGCTTCATAGGGGTTCATCTTGGGTTGTGGTGGGGGCATGGTCATCGGTCTTCCCATGGAGTCATGTCTTGGGTAGTAGATGAAACGAGTGTTCTTGATCTTGTCCTCATTTTGTCCACACGGACGGAAATTGCTTCTCGCATAGCTTTGGCTAGTCCTTCCTTCCAAGTGTTTCCCGTTACGGAAAACCATATGGTTTCCCATACCGGGGCATCAAGCTTCCTTCGTAGATCAGTAGAAACGTCCCACTGAGGTGGTTCTCCTAACTGAGCTTTGAGGGGTATTCCGAAGAACTCGGGATACGGGTGTCCTAGATAGTCCACTAGTTGCTTCAACTCCTTTTCGAACCTTTGGTCGCCTCCGGAACCGAGCTGATAGGACTCCCATTGGTACGTCATCTGTGAACAAAGAGGAGGAATAAATTAGAGAAGTAGTCAAGTGTGCAAAATTTTAGATAGTGCTACAAAGAAAAAGTAAAGTATAGATTTCTCATTTTTGAAAAAGATTTCAAGGATAAGAGTGAGAATAAGTTTTTCACAAATATTCACTTCTTTGGTTTTTGAAACTAAGTTTTGCAGACGTCCATTCTAACTAGGGTCTCCTAAGGTCAAACAATGGCTCTGATACCAACTTGTCAACACCCGGATTTTTGAAGTCCAGATGCCTATTATGCCATTCATCGCAATCCCAGGAATATTGTTTTTGCGGGACATAATAGATTTGATATCACAGAACATCATTCATTACAACATCGTAATTGTCTTACAACAAAGGATCACATGATCCAGTCTCATTACAATAGTAGATGATCTATTGATCAATTACAAAACACATAGCGGAAGCGAAGTAGCGTAGTAGTAGTCCATCTATTCCACGAGCAACTGTTGACGTCGGGAGTGATCCTAGTTGTCGTAGACGTCCCGCTGTCCTTCTTCGGGTTCTGGTACTCCTCTTCATAGTCTGGCCATTTGAATAGCCAGGGACAAAGCCATGAGTACTTTAAAGTACTCGCAAACTAATACTAAGGTAAGTATTATCAACTAGGGAAGGGGATGCTAAGCTCTAGTTTCATTTGCATAAAGCCAATTTTATTTCATAAACACTTTCATAATCAAAGCCTCTTCACTTGCTTAACTAACTCAAGTGGGAACATTAGTGTCATTCCCACAACTCGGTTGTGATTCAAGTCAAGTTCACCATTCACCCTTTTCAAGTTCAAGTCACAAGTCACCCTTCACATGTCACATTTTGAAAATGGTCTGATGACGGAACAGTATGGCCTTTCCAACCGTCCATAACCGTGGACGCGGCTATTCGAATAGTTCTACACTCTGCAGAGGTCGTACACTTGTGCCACAACATTTGCAATAATACGTCAGGGTTAAGCGGCCCTGATTTACCACACTCCGTGTGCGGACTACCAACCATAACCTTTCATTTACATACCCTAGTATAGGCACCTCTCCCCATGAGCTTGGCCTCCCGGTGAAGACAAACCATCGGCCTGGGAACCGCACGAGGCTTGGGCCGGACATTCACCTCATTTCACGTCATTTCATATCACTTCACTTTTGTAGAGGCAGCCTCCGGCCATAACCCCGATGACGCTTGTTTAGAGGGAACCCATACTAAGATACAGAAACTTTTAGTTAAGCCCTACCCATATCAGGTATTGTGGGGGTACTTGCAAAGTTGGAATGGTATCGCATCCGAACCCAACCATCAGTTTTGTTAAAATTCACCAAGTCATTCACCAGTCATATTCACCTTCAAAATCTTTCAATAGAATGACTCACCATTCCAAGGTTTTCAAAGTCATTTCATTTCACAAGTTCCCAATTAGAGTAGTCATTTTCAATTTAGCACTAGCATCTAAGGATGAGGGGTGCTAAGTATTTTGCTTTGCCTCTAGGCTAACTTTGATACTCTTGTGCTAATCTAATACTAACCAAGTGAATCATAAATCAAAAAGTACTTTGATAAAACAAAAGTAAATAAAGCTTGTAAAGTAAAAGCTGGGAAATAGGGTCATAATCATAAAGTAAAAAGTGGTGGTGCCTTGCTCTTGTAGAGCCTTGCACTTAGCAAGAATATTAGCTTGCAATGGTGTTAGCTTGCAATAATATAGCTTGCCTTGGTTGAGGTGATCAAAGTGGTCTTCTTCTCCTTGAAAGTAGACTTCCTCCTCCTCTTGATACTCCTTGGTACTAGCGTCTAAAATACGAATACGAGGATACAATCACCAAACAATTTATTGGCTATTCCAAACATCACATATATTCACACAAACTATTCTATTCACACAATTAATACAATTTGGTGCATTGGTGGTCTTGCTTTGAGGAAGAATAATTTCCTCTCATTTTATATGTAAAAGATAGTTTCCATATAGTTCTTGAGGAATAATTTCCTCTCATTCAATCTTCTTTAAGATTTAATTTCTCAAACCATCACACATGAATTTATGTTGACCTAAGTCAACCATTCATCATCATCATTTGAGAAAATGATTTAAATGAGGTAGGGATACCTCATACCATTTAATAAAGCCTATTATGATTTAAAATCTCCAAGTATTTCATGTGAGAGTATTTGACCAGGGGTCAAACTTCATATGAAAGTACTTGAGACAAGATTTAAATGAAGTGAAACACCTCATATAATTTACACAAGTAAACTAGCATCACTCATTACTATTAAGTGGGTAAATGTGTTGTTTTCTTATTTAGGAAAAATAATTTCCTCTCATACTAATTAGGGTGTTACTTGTAATTACTTAGAGAAATAATTTCCTCTCATTATCTTATTAAGATTTAATTTCTCTCATGAACAATATATGACCTAGGTTGACCAAAGTCAACCTCTTCATACTTATCATTTGAGAAAATGATTTAAATGAGGTTCCATACCTCATGCTATTTAAATCCTATTAATATCCTCAAGTGAGCATATATGAGACCAAACAACCAGGGTCATCACACTACTTCATACAACTTGAGAAGATGATTTAAATGAGGTGCTACACCTCATAGATTTAAAATCTTAAATTTGGAAAAATTTAAATGGACTAATAATGGCTACATGGCCATTATTTGATTCTAACCCATGATCATATACAGTACCCATATCATATTTTTACATAATCAAATAGAGTATTTGAAAAGTGAATTATGAGAGTTGGAATCAACTCAAAATCATTTATGGTTGATTTTTAATAATTTTTCTAAGGCAGAAAAGTCTCTGTCTTGTTTATTTTCCCACTTTAATTATATAATAGATCCAGGTTTGAATCAAGTGGCATTGGATAGATAATTTCACAAGCTTTCCAACCATATGAAATTCACTAAAAATGGCCAAGTAGATTTGTCCCTATTTATTTTTGAAGTTGACACCAGTTTGTAATTTGATGGAAAAGATTTAAATCGAAAACATACAGATGGGCCAGCGCGGGAAAACTACTGGGCCGAAAGATTTGAAACCGAGGAAACCAGCCCAGTATCTCTACAGGCTGCTGACAGCATGGGGCCCAGTGGTCAGTGGCTTATAACACCGAAACGGTATGGGCTAACCTCGACCGTTGGATCAGAAGGGGATCGAGCGGAGCAGCGTCGTCGTCGTCCTCAGCGAGAAACAGCGGCGGGCACGGCGGAGGTAGGAGGTCGGCGGCACTCCCAGGCTCCGGTGATCGACGGCGACGGACTGCAGCGACGTTGTCGAGGCAGAGGAAGAAGATGGAGCAGACGGCGGCTCGGATGGTGGCCGCAATCGACGGCTTGCTTGGCGGCGGTGCTGCGGGTCTTCAGCTCGCAATTGGGCGGCTGCCGGCGATGATGTGGCTGGGAGAGGAGCGGTGGAGGATCAGGGAGAGGAGAGGAGTAGAATGGCGTGAGAAATCCTTCGCGGAGGGGTCTCCTTTTATAGGTTCGAGGGGGTGGCCGTGGCAGAGCTGGCGGGTCGACGGCGAGATCGCCGTTCCAAGGCGACGAAGGGGCAAGCGAGGGGCGCAGGGTGTTGGCGACGTCAAGGCGATGCTGACGCGCTTCATGGCGAGGCCAGAGGTGGTGTAGTCGCGTCGTCCTCTTCGGCGCAGTATGGCAGTACGGTGGCGGGAGTTCGTCGTCCGTGACGACGGCTACAGGGCGAGCGAGGGCAGGTGAGCGTGTCTGGGAGATTGAGGGCACCGTGGCGACGTGATTGGTGCCTGGGGAGAGCGAGGGGAGGCGCGAGGCGACGGGGCATGGCGGCGTCCTGTCGCGTCCAGAGGCGTCCTGGTGCGCGTCCTGGCGAGCTGCTGGGCGTGTCTGGGCGTGTCTGGGCGCGCGTGGCCTGGGCGGTGTCGACGTCATCTTGGTCAATGGCTTGCAGGAGCAGCTTCAGGAGGGTCAGGGGAAGGCAGCTGACATGGTGGAGTGGCTTGGATGGGAGAGGAGGAAGGGATGGCATGGTGGGTGACAAGAGCTCGGCATGGTGATGTTCTGGTCAAAAATGGTCCAAGGCCAGGGCAGGCAAGTGGTGGCACTGGTGTTGAAAGGTGAGAGGAGGTGCCAGAGCATCTGAGGAGGGCCAGGGTTGGACCAAGTCCAAGCCAAAATCAGTATGGGCTTCAACATTCACTCTGCCCACAAGGTGTTTGTGAAAATGGCCGAAAGAGAAAAGTTTTCAAAATTTTGAAATTCCTTTGGTGGATCTCATTCATATAATATTTGAATTGGATTGGTGGTGGTGGTGCTCATTTTGGTGAAGGTTTGCAAGAATTCAAAAAGTTGGCCATCTTCTCTTTGTTTCAAAGTCATCACTTGTCTCCTCTATTCTGGTCAACCTAGTCAACATGAGGTATGGTGGTCAACATGGAAGTTGTTCACTTTGACAAGGTCTTGGATGACATGGTCATAGTTGACCAAGTTTGGTTGAAGAAAAGTCAAAGCCGAGAGGGGGAAAGAGGGGATCATGTTAAAAATCACACACATGACCATCATCACATGTGAGATGGTTTTGAGATTTCCTTTGCTTTGATTCTTGTTTCTTTGATGCAATTGTGTTTGTTTATCATATATAAGTATTCTACAAGCAATAGATCAAGCAATGGTGGCCTTGGTTGAAGATTTGCAAATTTGGCTAAGTGTGTATGTGAGTGAAAATGGGATTTTCTCACCATTTGATTTCTCTCCATTTGAATTGACTTTTGTTGACTCTAAAGTGGTTCTTATTAGTTTAGAAACATTTTCAAACCATTGAATCCATTTCAAAAGGTCTTGATCAAAGATTTGCAAAATTGGCCATAACACATAAGAGGTGATGTGTTAAGTTTTATTATTTTTGTAAATTGTTCACCTTGCTTTACTTGGGCATGGGTTAGGGTCAATTTAGTGTTATATTAGGTTGAGAGATGGTTTCCCATCATTTGGTCAAGGTTTAGAGTCATAGGTCAAAGTTTGGTGAAATGGCTATGTGTCTCATACGCCTCTATGCATATGTTGCATTTGATTTTTGATTTGAGTGTTCTTGGCCCATTTGATGTTGTTGAGTGTTGAAATGGTACATGGAGGTGATCCATCCAGTCACAACAAGTCCTAGGGTCAATCTTCTCAAATTCACAAATTTGCACTTTTCTCACATATGCCTCTATGGCATTTTTAGTTTCTTTTTATTTTCTTTGGAAACCACTTGGAATTGGTTTGGTAGGTACTAGGTAAGGTGTATGAAAGTTTTCCAAACCTCTAAGCAAAGTAGAAAGGCTTAGGGTAAAGTTTTATAAAAATAGCCATAGGCACATATGCCTCTCTCTTATTTATTTTCCTTTTATTATAATTTCACTAGGGTGGTGAAGAGAGGGGTGAGGTTTAGGGTTTAGTGGGGTTCACCACCATTTAGTATAAAGAAAAAAGGTAGGGTTCAAGATTTACCTACTAGGGTTATAAGTTCCCATATGTCTTTTATTTTATTTTGGGTTTCTCAAAATAGATCCAAAAGATTTAAGGAGAAGATTAGGGTTTAAGGTTTTTCTTATTTGATTTCTTTCTCTTTTATTTTATTGGGTTGGTGACCTTCACTTGATCACTTTAGGGTTTTAGGGTTTAGCACATAAGCATAATAACACTCATCATGGCAAAACACAAGATTTAAACCAGATCTATATGTATCAATCTTAGTTTTAATAAAAGTTTTTGTTGGTTCCAAAATTTGGAACTAGGGAAATTCATTTTGTTTGTTTTGAAATTTTTGGGTTGTTACACCGACGCTCCAAGTAAAGTACATAAGATGTGACGGAATAAAAATATAGTTTCAGGGGAAGAACCTGATAATGTTGTCGATGAAGAAGGGGATGCCTTGGGCATCCCCAAGCTTAGACGCTTGAGTCTTCTTGATGTATGCAGGGGTGAACCACCGGGGCATCCCCAAGCTTAGAGCTTTCACTCTCCTTGATCATAGTGTATATCATCCTCCTCTCTTTATCCTTGAAAACTTCCTCCACACCAAACTCGAAACAAACTCATTAGAGTATTAGTGCATAATCAAAATTCACATATTCAGAGGTGACACAATCATTCTTTATACTTCTGGACATTGCACAAAGCTACTGAAAGTCAATGGAACAAAGTGTTATCACCAGAATTTGACCGAGTCAGAGGTGGGCCGCGATCAAGATGGAGTTAAAGGGTATACATAGAAGAGTTACGAGAATCGGCCTGTTATGCAAAGTTGGGTTAGTTTGCCCTTGTATCTGTAACATAGTAGATTACGTATCGGTTAGTTAGAGTTTGTCTCGTGCACGGTGGGGATTATTCCCACGTTAGAAAGTCCCCTGGACTATAAATATGTATCTAGGGTTTATGGAATAAACAACAACCAACGTTCAACCAACCAAATCAATCTCGGCGCATCGCCAACTCCTTCATCTCGAGGGTTTCTACCGGTAAGCAACATGCTGCCTAGATCGCATCTTGCGATCTAGGCAGCACTAAGCTTCCACGTTGTTCATGCGTTGCTCGTACTCGAAGCCTTGTTGATGGCGAGCAACGTAGTTATCATAGATGTGTTAGGGTTAGCATAGTTCTTCGCGTAACATGCTATCGTAGTGCAACCCTGGCGTATCTAGCCGCCCTTACACCTATCTTAGGTGTAGGGGCGGCACCCGCTTGATCGTTATTTAGTAGATCCGATCCGTTACGATTGCTCCTTGTTCATCGAGGATTAGTTTAATATACTGCAATAGTTAGGCCTTACAAAGGGTTGGAGGATCCAGCGGCACGTAGGGTGTCGTTTGCTAGTCCTAGACGAGGATGTTCGGGGATCAACCTCGTGTTGGTTTTTAGGCCTTGTCTAGGATCGGCTTACGATCACCGTGCGTGGCCGCGAGGCCCAATCCTGAGTAGGATGATCCGATTATGCGGTGAAAACCCTAAATCGTCGTAGATCTCATTAGCTTTATCTTGATCAAGCGGGACCACCATATATTCGTGCACCTTGTACGAATCATGGGTGGATCGGCTCCTTGAGCCGATTCACGGGATAACTCGAGAGCCGATCGAGGCTCGTATTTAATGTTTACGTGTATGCCATGCGGGAAACTAAGCGAGGCATCTCCATCACCTTCCCGACCGGGTATAGGTCGGGTGGCACGCCCTTGCATCGGCATCGGACGTGTGTACCGGAAGGCTTTGCGGGCCGTCGCTCGGAGGGACCTCGGCCAGCCGCAGCCCTAGGTTGTTCCCGGCTCTACGGTGTTGCCCGTCGCTGCCCGCCGGTGGGTTTTGGCGGCAACACATTCGGCACGCCGGTGGGACAAGCTTCGTCATCGACCACATCGCCATCTACATCCGAGATGGCGGACGGCACTCCGGTCACGTACGAGGATCGACCGAGCGACCTCAAGAAGAAGTATGACGAGATCAAAGTCATCCTCGAAGCCGACCTCATCGGCTCTTTCCACGGAACCCGTTCACATGGCATCGGGTGGAAGGGGTTCTCGCCTAATGGTGCACTAGATGGGATAGACCTCTGCTGCCCGTCGGAAGAACGCACCGGGTCCCTGCGGCGAGGAGATCAACTACTTGGTGGCTCACTCGCTACACCGCCACTGCGAGAACACTGGTAAACACGTTGGAGCGTGTCGCTCTTCGCGTGATCCAGGAGATCATGAGGCACCAGTACTCGCCGTCAGGACCAGCTCTCGGGACGCATCAAGGAGAGTTGCCACTCCAGTCCTGTCCACCGCTGCCATTTGCGTTGGCAGCACCAGAGGTGCCGGCTTCACCGGCATTCGTCGTCTACAAGATCGGTGGTAACCCTAGTGACTACTAGTTCTTGCCTGAGGCGCCTAAGGAGATCCCTCACGGGTACACGTGCACGTATGTGCCGGATTGCGGTAGCCGGGCGCTCACAAACCAGGCCACAACATCGGGGACTTACGGGAAAGCGGGGAGGGACATCGGCAACGGATCTTGAGAAGCGAGACGTGGCTAACTAAGTACGCCACCCCGACGAACCTCCGGAGCTCAGCTCCTGCGGTTGGCTCGGAGGCTGGAAAAGCAAACATGGCTGGCTAAGTACGCCACCCCGGCGAATCTTCGAGTTCAACTCCTGCGGCCGGCACGGCGGATCGAGATCAGCAACATGCGAGAGACCGGTTCGGCATGGTGCCGAAACGGAGGGCAATCGGCTATTCCAAGCCGTACCCCGATGACTACGAGATGATCCCGCTACCACCTAAATATCGGCTCCACGACTTCTCCAAATTCGGTGGATCGGATGGTTCCGGCTCCATCGAGCACGTGGGCCGATATTTGGCACAACTAGGACCGGCCTCGGTGTCGGATCAACTACGCGTGAGGTTCTTCTCACGGTCCCTCACGGGATCGGCTTTCGGATGGTACACCTCGTTGCCACCGGACTCCATCCGGACTTGGAAGCGGTTGGAAGAGCGGTTCCATATGCGGTACCATTCGAAGGCTTCCGAGTCCGGCATTGCCGATCTAGCACAACTACGTCGAAGCGTGGAGAAGCTGTGACGAGGATCACATCCGAGCGCTTCGGGAATCTTAGGAACCGATGTTATTCGGTTCGTATAGCGAAAAGGAAGCAGTCGAGTTGGCAGTAGCGGGCCTTGCAACACCGCTCAAGGACATGGCCTCCCAAGCAGACTATCCCTCACTGGCGCACATGGTTCAGAAACTATCGTCATATGAACAGCGCCACCCGGACCTGTACCAGGACAAATTCAAGCGTGCAGTAGTCCTGGTCGAGGCGGAGGAAGACAAAGTTTCTGCGGGAGATCAAGAGGTAGCATCGGCTGAATGGACTCGGGGGGTAACCCCCGTGTCCTGCAAATGGGTAAAGCCACCAGGCCTGCCCAGGGGGTTTGATTTTGACGTGACCAAAGCTGAGCAAATCTTCGACCTCCTGCTCAAGGAGAAGCGAGTTGACGATTCCCGAAGGTCTCAAATTCCCCACGGTGCAAGAGTTGAACGGAAAGCCATACGCAAATGGCATAACTCGCTCTCCCATGCCACCAACGAGCTGCAGGGTGTGGCGTCGGCACATCCAAGCGGCGATAGAAAAGGGCGTCTGATTTTCAACCGGTACGCCATGAAGGTCGACACCCAACCCTTCCCCGCCGTTAACATGGTAGCATGCACTTACCACGAGGGTTGCCGGCCGGGGTCCTCGTTCGAGCATCAACATGGTAGGACTTGGGCACCACTGCGGCAAAGATGGAGACGAGGGCAGGCTGCTCTCGTAGCAAGGATACAGAGGAGGCCGCTCCACGCGATCGGCTCCGTCATGATGGCAAGCGCTATGTCACAGAGGGAGAAGTGAAGAACATAAGATATCAGCGACCCCTCTCTGATCACCTCCTCAACAAGTATGTGAGTCAGTATGACCAACGCCGATGATCCAGCGATGATGATGAAAGAGATCGTTTGGCTAGAGAAGCCAGAAGACATCGTCGACACAATCACGATGACGAGGAGCACGAGCGCCGTGCCAAAGAAGAATCAAGGGAGCAAGACGACAACGTCAGGCACTGGGACTGCCCCTTCTTCAGACACTGCTGGGATTCAGGAATGAGCCGATTGCCCACAATCGGCAATTGCCCAGAATGCAACTAAAAGAAGAAGGAGGCAGCCAACTTGTCTGTGTTCAGGCGCTTAGGGCCTCTCCCGCCACAAAGCAAACGCGCTGAGTCCCCTCGGTGGGCAGATCTCGAGGATTCAGAAGACGAGGGACAAGAAGAAGAAGAAGACAGGTACCACCGGCCAAGGTGGTGCCCTGATGGACTCAGCCGTTCACAAAAGCGCAGGGTTCAGCGATTGCGCGGCCTGGAGGAAGCCGAAAGGTTATACTTGCATACTTTAAGGAAGGCACGACCTGATCTGGCCGCAAAAGTTCAGCGAACCCTGGACGAAGAGGGTCGACCACGAAAGATGGAGTGGCGTCCCAAGCAGAGGAAAGCCGATGATGAAACATCGGCTGGCACAAACATGGTGTTCATCCTTCCTTCGGAGTTCAGTGCTCCAGGAGTAGACGAAGCACCTGTGGCACAACTTGACTGCGGCCCACGGCCGGTTATCTTTGAGAAGCCACGAGAAAAAAGCTACAGACATCTGAAGGCCTTGTACTTACGAGGTTATATCGATGGGAGGCCTGTCAGTAAGATGCTGGTGGACACCGGAGCGGCAGTCAACATTATGCCATACTCTATGCTACGTCGGTTGGGACGCTCTAGCTCGGATCTGATCAAGACCAACGTAACGTTGAGTGATTTCAATGGCCAAGCATCTGACGCGCAAGGTGTCCTGAACATGGATCTAACCGTAGGAAGGAAAACTATCCCTACGACGTTCTTCATCGTCGATAGCAAGAGCACCTATGCTGTTCTGTTAGGAAGAGATTGGATCCACGCCAACTGTTGCATTCCCTCCACGATGCACCAATGCATAATACGGTGGGATGGAGATGAGGTAGAGGTCGTCCGGGCCGATGACTCAGCCCGAAATTTCAACGGGCGGCATGAACGCATGGGAAGCGGCGAGGCCAAGAACCCCTCTCGGGTATCAATTTGGACGGCGCGAGCGCATCGACGTGACGAAGGGAAGGGTTAAGCTGGTTTTATCCACTGGCCTGACCATGTAGCTGAAGCAAAGCGATGAGCAAACGTGGCGAGGCTGATCCTTGTGATCGGCCCCGAAAATCTACGAAGGGACATTACAGAACCTTCAGCCAGCGCTTCAATCGTTATGGTGGCCGATCCCAGTAATCGGCCAAAAATATCCTCACCACATGTTCTGCTTGTGTTCGTCCTTGATCCTATCGGAGCCGACGTGCGAATTACAGAGCCGATATCTGCCATTCCCTGACAGATTCGGCTCGGGGGGCACCTAAACACGATGAACATGGGAACAGGTGCAGGAGAACATGTGTGCAGTGAAATATTGGGGCCGATAGGAGAAAATCGGCCAGTAAAAAAAAAAAAATTTATACAGCCGATGCAAGGGCATCGACTTTAGAACTAAGAAACAAAGCCGGTGCGCAGCCATCGACTCTAGTGCAATTATACGAGGTTTGCCGGATCTCCACCAAATCCAGTTCAGCTGTGGGGCCCTCTGCTTCTTCGCGGGGGTAAAACAATGAGAACTTCTTCAGCTGCTTTGAGCCGATCCGGGTTCCTGAACCTTCTTGTCGAGGATTCTCAACCTTTGGTACTAGTTCAGCCGTGTTGACAGAAGGGGTATATCGGCTTTCTAAGGAGGAAAGGTGATCGGCTTTGGTGCATCCTCTCTGACATTCTCGCCTCGAGTAAGGCTCGGGGGGCAGCAGGCCTGGGGGATGCTCTGTCTAAGAACCGATTGGGGGTACCATCGGCTGATCTTTCGTCGCGACCTTCTTCACAAAATGATGAGTGTTAAAAAGACCATTAGGTTTGGTTGGAAGAATTCAAAGGCTTCCCTGAAGATTCTACATTATCAACCAGATTTCAAAATCATCAGTTGAAGAATGGAAGGGTAAATTTCAATGGACCGATGCATTGCTATCGGCTCATTACGCATTGGCAAAGGGGACAAATCGGCAAGGTCAGTAGGAGAGGAAATCGGCTAAATTAAGCTCAGAGGAAATCGGCAGAATCAAATTGGGAAAAGTTCTTTATTGATAAGCGAGATTTCTTACATAAAGAGCTGATTGCTCTCAAAAGGGAGTACTAGGGGATACATTGCCCCATCTACTGCTACTGATCCTATACTAGAGGTCCTATCTACGGACCGTCGCTGCCCTCGTCGTCACCGTCGTCGCCGCTGTCGGCGCTGCTCCCGGTGGGCTCGTCGTCGCTCCAATGGCCGCCGACCGGGCCCTCATTGTCCTCGTCCTCTTCGTCAGCGTCATCGTCGTCGGCTGTCGAAGTCGCTGAGGTTCCCCGGCCAGGGGCAGAACCGCTTGGCCGGCGGCTCGTCGGAGGAGGTGTCGTCCTCCTCCTCCTCCTCTTCTTCCTCCTCCTCCTCCTCGGGAGAGGTGAAGTCGCAGGAGAAGCGATCGTCGTCGCTCTCCTCCTCCGTTTCCCCGTTGGCGAGGAAGCGGAGGTCACTTTCCCCGTCGGTCAGGGGCTTGTCGTCCTCTGACCAGATGGAGAAGTCATGGCTAGACTCCTCCCCGGCCTCAATGGCGCGGCGGGTGTTGGCTGCGTGGACCTCCGCCGGGTTCGGTTCCGGCGTCGGCTCGCGAGAGGAAGAGGACTGGGTGGAAAGAACCGATGAAGCAGAGGAGGAAGAAGACATGGTGGCGCAGGAGGGGTTTTAGAGTGCTAATGCGGAGAAGATGCGGAAATAAACTGTGCGGAGCGGTTAAATAAAAGGGGATATAGTGGAAATTCAATGCCACAGCAGTTTCCGAGGAAGTGGTGCCTAAAAGAAAAAAAAACTGCCAGGTCACGCGGAGAAGTTGAGAAGGCAAGGCATCATGATGACGGATACTGCGACGGTTCTGCCACGACATGACCCAACGAAGGAAAAGCAGAGTGATTTTGGAATCACCAATTCCAAAACCAGGGGGGCATGTGTTATCACCAGAATTTGACCGAGTCAGAGGTGGGCCGCGATCAAGATGGAGTTAAAGGGTATACATAGAAGAGTTACGAGAATCGGCCTGTTATGCAAAGTTGGGCTAGTTTGCCCTTGTATCTGTAACATAGTAGATTACGTATCGGTTAGTTAGAATTTGTCTCGTGCACGGTGGGGATTATTCCCACGTTAGAAAGTCCCCTGGACTATAAATATGTATCTAGGGTTTATGGAATAAACAACAACCAACGTTTAACCAACCAAATCAATCTCGGCGCATCGCCAACTCCTTCATCTCGAGGGTTTCTACCGGTAAGCAACATGCTGCCTAGATCGCATCTTGCGATCTAGGCAGCACTAGCTCCACGTTGTTCATGCGTTGCTCGTACTGAAGCCTTGTTGATGGCGAGCAACGTAGTTATCATAGATGTGTTAGGGTTAGCATAGTTCTTCGCGTAACATGCTATCGTAGTGCAACCCTGACGTATCTAGCCGCCCTTACACCTATCTTAGGTGTAGGGGCGGCACCCCGCTTGATCGTTATTTAGTAGATCCGATCCGTTACGATTGCTCCTTGTTCATCGAGGATTAGTTTAATATCTGCAATAGTTAGGCCTTACAAAGGGTTGGAGGATCCAGCGGCACGTAGGGTGTCGTTTGCTAGTCCTAGACAGGATGTTCCGGGGATCAACCTCGTGTTGGTTTTTAGGCCTTGTCTAGGATCGGCTTACGATCACCGTGCGTGGCCGCGAGGCCCAATCCTGAGTAGGATGATCCGATTATGCGGTGAAAACCCTAAATCGTCGTAGATCTCATTAGCTTTATCTTGATCAAGCGGGACCACCATATATTCGTGCACCTTGTACGAATCATGGGTGGATCGGCTCCTTGAGCCGATTCACGGGATAACTTCGAGAGCCGATCGAGGCTCGTATTTAATGTTTACGTGTATGCCATGCGAGGAAACTAAGCGAGGCATCTCCATCACCTTCCCGACCAGGTATAGGTCAGGTGGCACGCCCTTGCATCAGCATCGGACGTGTGTACCAGAAGGCTTTGCGGGCCGTCGCTCGGAGGGACCTCGGCCAGCCGCAGCCCTAGGTTGTTCCCGGCTCTACGGTGTTGCCCGTCGCTGCCCGCCGGTGGGTTTTGGCAGCAACACAAAGAAATCCATCTAACATAGCAAAACAGGCAATGCAAAATAAAAGGCAGAATCTGTCAAAACAGAACAGTTCGTAAAGACGAATTTTTAACAGGCACCAGACTTGCTCAGATGAGAAAACTTAAAACTAATGAAAGTTGCGTATATATCTGAGGATCACTCACGTAAATTGGCATAATTTTCTGAGTTACCTACAGAGAATTTTACCCAGATTCGTGACAGCAAAGAAAACTGTTTCTGCGCAGTAATCCAAATCTAGTATCTTACTTCTATTAGAGACTTTACTTGGCACAAAAATGCAATAAAACTAAGATAAGGAGAGGTTGCTACAGTAGTAAACAAAAGACTCAAATATAAAACAAAATTACTGTAGTAAAAACATGGGTTGTCTCCCATAAGCGCTTTTCTTTAACGCCTTTCAGCTAGGCGCAGAAAGTGTGTATCAAGTATTATCAAGAGATGAAGCATCAACATCAATAGGTACCTTAGATGCTCCATTATCTATAGTGCTATTAAGAGCTTTGTCAATTTTAGGCCTATAATAGTTTTTTGGTTTAGGCACCTTAGAGACATACATGAACTTTTGCTCCTTACCCACATAAGCTTTCTCTTTATACTTAAGAGAAGAAAAAGTTGAACCCAAAATTCCCATAGCTTCTTCAAGTTCACTAATCCTATGGGTTTGATTATCATGAGTAGCACAAGTTTCTAAGACGGAAATTCTCTTATTAATTCCTCCTAGAGATTCATCAAATTTATTAGTGCTATTAAATAGTATTCCCAATTTAGTTTCAATACTTGGAAGATTTGCTCTATGGTCTCCATCTTTTTCATAATATCTTCAAGAGAGATTTCAGTTTTAACTTCATTAACTGGTGGTTTTCCAAATAGACTCTCAATAATTCAACTAGCTTCTAAGGCAGGAGTACCTAGGAAATTACCTCCCGCGAGACAATCAAGAACATACCTATTCCAACTAGAGATACCAACATAAAAATTCCTGAGTAGAATAATAGTGGAGTGTTTCTTAGTGCACCTATTATGAGCATCACTAATTCTATACCAAGCATCTTTTAAACATTCTCCTCCTTGTTGCTTAAACGAACGAACTTCAACTTCAGGATTGCTCATTTTAACAATAGTAAATAAAGTAAACTAGATAAAGTAAATGCAAGTAACTAATTTTTTTGTGTCAAGATAGTAAATAAAGTAAAACTAGCAACTAATTTTTTTGTGTTTTGATTTAGTGCAGCAAACAAAGTAGTAAATAAAATAAAGCAAGACAAAAACAAAGTAAAGAGATTGGATTGTGAAGACTCCCCTTGCAGCGTGTCTTGATCTCCCCGGCAACGGCGCCAGAAAAAGAGCTGCTGGCGCGTAGTTGACGTGGGAGTTAGAGATCTCTGTGGCGTAACTTTTCTTCAGTTCCCCGGCAACGGCGCCAGAAAAAGAGCTTGATAGCGTGTATACACACGTCCGTTGGGAACCCCAAGAGGAAGGTGTGATGCGTATAGAAGCAAGTTTTCCCTCAGTAAGAAACCAAGGTTTATCGAACCAGTAGGAGCCAAGAAGCACGTTGAAGGTTGATGGTGACGGAGTGTAGTGCGGCGCAACACCAGGGATTCCGGCGCCAACGTGGAACCTGCACAACACAACCAAAGTACTTTGCCCCAACGAAACAGTGAGGTTGTCAATCTCACCGGCTTGCTGTTACAAAGGATTAGATGTATAGTGTGGATGATGGTTGTTTGCAGAGAATAGTAAAACAAGTATTGCAGTAGATTGTATTCGATGTAAAAGAATGGACCGGGGTCCACAGTTCACTAGAGGTGTCTCTCCCATAAGATAAATAGCATGTTGGGTGAACAAATTACAGTTGGGAAATTGACAAATAGAGAGGGCATGACAATGCACATACATGATATGATGAATATTGTGAGATTCAATTGGGCATTACGACAAAGTACATAGAGCGCTATCCAGCATGCATCTATGCCTAAAAAGTCCACTTTCAGGTTATCATCCGAACCCCTTCCGGTATTAAGTTGCAAGCAACGAGACAATTGCATTAAGTATGGTGCGTAATGTAATCAATAACTATATCCTCGAACATAGCATCAATGTTTTATCCCTAGTGGCAACAACACATCCACAACCTTAGAACTTTCCATCACTTGTCCCAGATTTAATGGAGGCATGAACCCACTATCGAGCATAAATACTCCCTCTTGGAGTTACTAGCAAAAACTTGGCCAGAGCCTCTACTAACAACGGAGAGCATGCAAGATCATAAACAACACATAGGTAATAGATTGATAATCAACATAACATAGTATTCTCTATTCATCGGATCCCAACAAACACAACATATAGCATTACAGATAGATGATCTTGATCATGTTAGGCAGCTCACAAGATCCGACAATGAAGCACATGAGGAGAAGACAACCATCTAGCTACTGCTATGGACCCATAGTCCGGGGGTGAACTACTCACTCATCAATCCGGAGGCGACCATGGCGGTGTAGAGTCCTCCGGGAGATGAATCCCCTCTCCGGCAGGGTGCCGGAGGCGATCTCCTGAATCCCCCGAGATGGGATTGGCGGCGGTGGCGTCTCAGTAAGGTTTTCCGTATCGTGGCTCTCGGTGCGGGGGTTTCGCGACGGAGGCTTTAAGTAGGTGGAAGGGCAACGCGGGGGGCCACACGAGGGCCCCACACGCCAGGGCCGCGCGGCCAAGACCTAGGCCGCGCCGCCCTGTTGTGTCGGCGCCTCGTGGCCCCACTTCCTTTCCCCCTCGGTCTTCTGGAAGCTTCGTGCAAAAATAGGACCCTGGGCTTTGATTTCGTCCAATTCCGAGAATATTTCCTTACTAGGATTTCTGAAACCAAAAACAGCGAGAAAACGACAAGCTGGCTCTTCGGCATCTCGTTAATAGGTTAGTGCCGGAAAATGCATAATAATGACATATAATGTGTATAAAACATGTGAGTATCATCATAAAAATAGCATGGAACATAAGAAATTATAGATACGTTTGAGACGTATCAAGGGTGCAGGCACCTAATCCGATGACTCAGGAGCCATTTTTTGCGCTACCATGTGCACCTGTACTGACGATCCCTGTGATTGTGGTGCAAGCGCCTGTTGTGACTCCACCCATGACAACGATGAGTGAAAGTTTCGGAACCTGTCCGTCAGGAGCCGAATGAACCATTTGTTGAGCATGAAAGGGAGCAACAACATCCACCTCCTGAAAAGTACAAAGCACGGCTTGTGGCAAAAGGATTTACACAAAGAGAAGGGACAGATTACAATGAGACATTTTCTCCGGTCTCATGTAAGGATTTCTTCAGAGTCATCATGGCACTAGTTGCACATTTTGATTTAGAGTTGCATCAAATTCGATGTAAAGATGGCATTTCTAAACAGGGATTTAGAAGAAAATGTCTACATGAAATAACCCAAGGGTTTTATCATGGAAGGCAAGAAAGAAATGGGATGCCGCCTAAAGAAATCGATTTATGGATTAAAGTAAGCCTCCAGACAGTGGTATCTAAAGTTCAATGAGACAATTAAGAGATTTGGATTTAAAGAAAATACTGAGGACAATTGCGTTTATGCAAAGTTTAAAAGTGGGAAATATATTTTCCTAATCTTGTATGTGGATAATATTCTTCTTGCCAGCAGTGATGTTAGTCTACTGCAAGAGACAAAGAAGTTCTTGCCCTCAAATTTTGATATGAAAGATCTTGGCGAAGCGTCATATGTTTTGGGCATAGAAATTCACCGAGATAGGAACAATGGAGTATTAGGACTATCGTAAAAGGCTTATTTAGAAAAGATTCTAAGTAAGTATAATATGCATAAGTGTAGTGCCACACCTGCCCCTATAGTCAAGGGCGACAGTTTTGGGAAACAACGAAGTCCCCAAAATCAATACGAGCTCGATCAAATGAAAGCGGTTCCATATGCTTCGGCTATTTGAAGCCTACAGCATGCACAAGTGTGCACTCGCCCTGACTTAGCTGATTATCACCGGAGCACTCGGTAGATATCAAGAAAATCCAGGTTTTGAACACTGGAAAATGGTAAAGAAGGCATTGCGTTATGTGAAAAGCACAAAGAACTACATGCTAACATACAGAAGATCTGATTCTCTAGAAATAAGAGGGTATTCAGATGCAGATTTTGCGGGGGGATAAAGATGATAGAAAATCCACATATGGATATGTATTCACCCTCGCAGGGGGAGCTATTTCGTGGAGAAGCTCCAAACAGACGATAGTTGCATCATCCACGATGTATGCAGAATTTATAGCATGTTATGAAGCCACGGGGCAGGCATTATGGTTAAAGAAATTTATACCCGACTTGAAAGTGGTAGATTGTATTGACAAACCACTAAAGATGTACTGCGATAATGAGCCTGCAGTATTTTATACTCACAACAACAAGTCGAGTAATGCTACAAAACCGATTGAGGTTAAGTATTATGTTGTGAAACACAAGGTCCAGGATCAAACAATAAGTCTCGAGCATATAAGGACAAAAGATATGCTTGCGGATCCGCTAACGAAAGGCTTACCACCCAGCGTGTTCAAGGAGCACGTAGCCGGCATGGGTTTAAGGGAAAGTCTTACCTATCCTGGATCATAAGAGGCCCAAAAGTAAAAGAATTTGTTTCAAAACAGAGAAGTGTATTGTGGCTGTCTAATTCTATCGGCAATAGAGCTGTGACGATGAAACATGCCCTATGTACTGATCCAAAATGAAATGAATAAAATGAAAGAATAAAGTTAAAAGAAAAGTTGAGATCAAGGGGGAGAATGTTAGGATGATCTCCTCGCGTCCGAGCCCAACGGCTTGAACTCGGACCCTTGACCTCGTCCGCGCCCTGATCGGGGCGCCCAACCGCATCTGGTTGGTGGGCCCCTGTCGCCTGTGCTATATATACAGTGGTGGGGGCGGTGGCACACGTTACGAGGTTGACCGGGAGTGCCACTCGCCCCACCAGGACACCTACCGATCTAGGTTCTTGCACAGAGCGATGGGAAGCACCACCACCACCTCGCCCACGCACCGCCGTCGTCGCCATGTCTCTACACCGGCAGGCTCGTCTTCCTCCAAGTGAAAGGTAAACGCTCACAGTACCCAATCCTACCCGGCAATGATCTACTCTAGGCGATCCAGCAATGTTTACAATCAGGACTAGGACGCGCGCTCCGACGTGTCCCCGGCGCCAGGTCTGCTATGTGTAAGCGCGCATGACACCGTCCCTGTACGCGCCAATGCTCGTCGCCGCTTCAAGACCTCGTTGAGTATCTCCTATATAACTGTATATGATATTCAGAGTGTAGATTAATCAGATGGGCGAATGTTGAATGAATTAATCAGGATATTCTCAATTTCTTCCGCTAATCATTTCTGGTTGTGAGCTTCCGTTCGGCATTGAGTAATTTATTAGGGACCTGCATGATGGAAAGAAAGCCCAAATGCTACTTTGGAGATCAATCCCATACTCAGCTAGTCAGCTAATGATAAAGAGAACCTGTGAGTAGCTTAGGTTCCTGCGTAGATTTTACATGTACTCCTGAAGAACATATATATATGATGACATGTCTCTCTATAGGTTGAAGAAGGAATATCGTGTTGAAGTTGTATGAGTTGATCCGGGGATTTTTTGGTAAAGTGTAAGATTTGCATGATGTCTAATAAAGTGGTCGTTCTGGTTTGTTCTTCGGAAATGCATGGAGTGTTCGTGGTTGATAAATACATTATCATTGTGTATTCATATGGAGAAATATGTATGGTTTTATGCTCTTTTTAAATAAATAAACAATAAAATTGTACCAAAGTTTGTTCATGAGAAAATGGGTGTACATGTGTTTTTTATGTGAATAAAAATGAAAAAAGACATAGATTATGAAATATTCATTTTTTAAACGACTCAAAGTACATACATCTTGAGATAAGTCATGATAAAAGCAAGTAGCACAACAGCTAGGTGCTGCCGAGCATGATGACGGAGGTGGGACAAATGCTACATAGATTTTAGTATTTTTCATGAATCTTCAATGGGGAAACAATCACCAATAGTATATACTATAGTTTCACCAATACATGATTATGCTATCTCTGTTCTAAAATAAGTCTTGTGATTTTGTCTAGATATGAATGTGTCTAGATGCATTTTAATATATAGATGTATCCATATCAAGAACATGCATTTTGGATGGAGTACAAATTTAGCACTCACCAAATAGACAAAACGTGTCCTAGTAGTTGACAATGATTAATGATTTACTTATCCCATACAAGATTGAAGCCCAAACGGCAAAAGGGGGTGCCCTCTTTTTGCAAAAATAAAAATAAATTTAGAAGATCGAAGAAAATTATCAGGTCAAAATTTTGATGACACTGGCTTCACAAATTTTAGTTAGGAGCAGATATGAGTATTTTAAAATTTTGAATTTGTAGGGGTTTCAGTCACGAGTCTCTTAAGTCATGCAACTAATGTAAATATGCCATGATCGAGATGATATACTGCATATTTGCATGATGATCACATGGTTAGTCATCACGACCTTTAAAAATGTGTGATAAGAAAATAAATAGAAAGTGTGTGATCCGATTAAAAATCACACTATTTAAAATAAATAGAAAGTGTGTGATTCTATTAAAGATGGCACTATTTAAGCTCGTGGAGTTTTTGAGAAACAGAAGCTACGATGGAGTGCACATATATTCACTACTTACTGAGTGTAGGCTTTTAAGAATTTAGATATATATGTTGAGACATTGGAGGTACTACCAAAGAAAGCCAGCTAAGATATCGTAGCTTACCGTGGAGCTGCAGCATACTGTATTACTGTGTAGCTCGATCATCTTCCTCAGTACATGCGGCTACCCAGCCCTGCGTGTCACAATGCTGCCACGACAAGCCGGTGCTCCGACTACCCTCCGAAGACTATGCCGTGAAAAATATTCTCTACGGCGAGCACACGCTAACTGTCGTCTCGACATTGCGATCACGAGCAGCGCCTGCCCAGAGGTCCGCAACCTGACCCTCCTGTGCCTCCGATCACGCCTCCTTTCCGGTATGCGGCGGCGTCTGGCACCGCTCCTACGCGTCCTGAGGCAGTGGTGGGGCGTTCGTGGCTAATGTCGTCAGCGCCGGTGGATTTCTCCGCCCCGTTTGGGTCACCTTCACCGGCAGCGAATGCTACATCACGGCCGCCCTCCCCAGATACCGTTGATCTGTGCAACCTCATGCCCTCGGCTGGCACCGTGCAGCTCGAGGAGGATTTAAGAAACCGCCAAGAACATTTTCATGATTTAGTTTACTGGAAATAGCCATAAATTCCTTTTATATTTTCCCAGAAAAACCTGCATGCTCAGTCACACATCGATCTCTGCATCAGGGTTTCGGATTTCGTTTTGCAAAATTTATCGTCCCTGGACGAAATGGATGAAATTCGGTTTTTCGGAAGAATTTCGGAAAATCTCGAACGAAATTGACAAACCAAAATTTGAACTCTGGGACGAAAACTGGCCGAAAATGGAACGAAAACTGAACAAAATTTGCCCACATTTTTGAAAAAAGTAGGAGCAAACGTGTAGCAGATTCTGTAGCAAAATATACAAGTACAAATCAAACAGCAGAATCTATGCAAGCTGAGTTCGACTATTTATACCTCCTGGGGTTATCTCTGGACTATTCTAGACCATGGTCCAGGCTGAAAATTCAAAAAACGCCGAATTTATTTGGCCGGCTTGTACATATACCGGGCACAAATGAAATGGGCGATTTCCGGATGCAATTACTGGGTACTAAGGGACAGAGGCTTGTGGGGAAGTTGGATTATGGACTTTGAGTCTTAATGAAACCGGGGTGGAGCACTTTTGTTCTGAAAATAAAGAGCTAATTACACTAAAGGTCCTACAACTTGCTCATCATGTGAAGGTTTAGTCATAGAACTTGCTAAGCGTGGAGTTGCAGTCCTATAACTTGTTCATCATGTGAAGATTTGGTCCTCAATCAATCAAAATGTGACATGTGTCATTACAGATTTTGCAAAAAATACCCATAATAATTAACTGGCACTTTCGTTGCTAGGGTTCAAACTCGCCACCAGAGGCAAGTTCTACCTTTGCAGTTGCCGCTGGAGCACCCAAATCTCTATGTCATAGTTGCGGACGTTATGCTATTACTCAAATAGTTTATGCCGCTTGACTGTTTTATGTTTAACATCAGAAAGAATTGTTTTCATACGGAGTAATAAGTGCACAAAACAGTAGAAAATGACAAGATTTATAAATATTTACTACATTTATATTAAATCTCAATTTCTTTGTGTTAACATTTAAAGACAAAGCACTTTATTATATAATATACTATATGTGTCGAACTATATTTGCAATCTACTATATTTTTCTAAAATGAAATATATTATCAATGTATTCAGAATGTTTACATGTGCATGTTCTCATGTATTTTATTTACTACATGAGTTATACTGAGAATGGAAGACACAACTAAAAACACATAGAATACATTTAGACAATATATCAAAGATGGTGACGATTTCTCGGTTGATTTAGAAATAAGATATACCAATTAGTTATTAATGTGCCTCAGTAAAGTTCACAATTGACATATTCTCATGTATATTATGGCAGATATAATTCTTTTTTGAAAAATGCTCCTTAGCGTCGACTTAAAATTAGTTATTTCTCAGTCATCCTAGGAATAAAAGAACTTGTAAACAAAATCCAAGCCCACATAAAGTATATCTATTTACGAAATCTAGAGTTGCAATAATGAATCGTGCACTATTAATTTTTAAAAACTACAACTAGCTAAATGGAGGCATACGTTATTTAATTTTCTTATGGACAACTCGGGTTAAAAAAACAAATGTGTCATCGCGGAGATTGCCATACTCTATAAACTAGTTTATAACAAAGGGTCATGCATTTATATTCCACACTCGACCTATGAATCATTTACCTTAATAGTTTATTTTCTATATTCAGAAATTGGCTAGTATAGATGAAGGAAAATAACAACACACATCCATCTTATATATACAACAAAAGAAAAAGTGACAACACATATCCATCATTCTTTCACATTCTGTACAGTTATTCCAAAAAAAGTGCGTCCTTCCGAAGGAAAATCTAAGTAGTTTCATGTCTCATGTTGGGTGTGTCGTCGTGGTGAACAGACAGATGCCATGGGATGGCTTAAGTTGGGGCCGAATGTGCGCAAGAGGATTCGGGGGAGGGTTTTCGATTAGATATGATGAACTTCCAGATGCTTTCCTCAAGAACTCAGCCGAAGGCAGCGATACAAGAAGAAACACACAAGGAAGAACTCTGCTCTAGATATTTCTCTTCATTTATCTTAACAGGATACAGGTTTGTTTTTGATACAAGGTTCATCGTCCCCGCAAAGGGCAGTGCCCCCTCTCCTTATATAGGGGAGAGGGTGGCTTACAGGGCAAGAAACCCTAATGGCATCTTTGACTAGACAAACTACTTTACAAAGTTAAATTAATCATAGATGACGCCGGGGTCTTCTTTAATCAGGGAGGCTGACGTCCTCCGGCTTCTTTCAGCGTCATCTTCCTCTTTGGCGCCAGGGCTTCGTTTAAAGCTACTTTGCTTAGCTCATCTTTGTCCTCTAGCTCTGAAGAGAATCTTTGACCGAGTCTTGCCGACATGCTCTTCTTACCGGTAGCCCGGTGTCTTCTTTACCCGGTTCCGGTATACCCCTCTTGGGGATACCGGCTTAGCTCTACTTAGCCAAACACTTAACTTTGTCCTCCGGTATAAACATTAAACCGGTATCTTGATGGCTCAAACCATCCGGTTTGGCATGCCTTTGGCATACCGGGGGTCATCCCCCCAAATTAGTCCCCGAAGCTGGTATAGTCCGGTGGATTCTATCCAACAGACCGTGCCAGTTTCCCATATCTTAAGGTACCGGTTTAATCTTTCCGGTGGTCAGTTTAGATCCCAGCATCTTTGCCGGACTCACGTCTTTTCTTTCTTTGCAAGGCATTTTCCGGTATCTTATTCTCCGGTATCTTAGACATTAAATCTCTCCTCGGCGTAGTCGAGAATTTCTCGGGTACAGTGCATGTCAGTGACATGCGCACTGTATCTGACGCGCCAGTGTCAGGGGTCACTTCCCTTCGGCTTCTGCGCCCGTATTAACTGCGGCACACCGGATCCAGGCTGCCGTTCCTGATCCGTGCGGCGACCCTGTGGCTTTCTGTTTTCCGCGCGTGTATCCTCGCGCCACGTGGTGGCCCACGAAGCGAACCGCCGCGGCCCAGCGGTTTCCAGCCCATTATCTCTTCTTCCTATAAAAGGGGAAACCGCTCCTTCTTCCTCCTTTCTTCACATTCTCAACTCCCTCGCGCGCACAGAGCTCCTAGCCCTCTTGCGCCCTCGCTGTTTCCGTTCATCACCAGAGCTCCGCCGCCCGGCGAACTTCCGCCGCTGCTCCGCCGAGCCTCGCCAAGCTTCGCTGCGCGGAGATTCTTCGCAGTGCACCTGCTGCGACCGCAGCGTTCGTGCTCCGACGACCTCTTCTCCGCCTCCTCGTCGCCGGCCTTCCTCAGCAACTACGAGCTCGCCGCTCCATCGGCGACCTTCTCCCTCAGCATCTCCACCGCCTCAGGTTAGGCTCGATTCGCGTTTACCTCTCTCTTCTTTGCTTTTCAGATCTTGGGCCGGTAGGATATTTACTTCTCATTTTCTTTTGCTTTTTCTCTTACTCGTAGATCTTCGCGCAAGGGTAGATCTTGGGAAATCTGTTTTTCCGGGTAGATTCGTATGTCTAGCGAAGAGTCTCTTTCGTGTCCTCCTCCAGTAGCCAACAGAGCGAAGCTTCCGACGGGCTAACCGCTGATCTTTCCCGGATGGAAGCCGAGACCGGCAAAGATCAACAGGCCGGCAGCTCTAGCCAAGCCCCCGGAGTAGATCTATCTGGTATCACACGCGGAGCCTGGAAAGGTTCCGACGTCACGCAGCACAAGATCGACTGGCTCTACCGGTCTAGAAGGATATCGGAAGGAGTATCCTGCCGGCTTCCCGGCGACGAGATCGAACCGGTACTCGAACCCGGTGAGTTTGTCGTGTTTCTTGCTCACTTTGAGCGCGGCTTCGGCCTTCCTGCTTCTGATTTCTTCCGCCAAATTCTGGATTATTATCAACTCCAGTCTCACCACCTTCCCTGCAATGCCGTTTTTTACCTTTCTTGCTATGCCACCTTCATGGAAGGCTACATCGGCATCCGTCCCACTCGCGGGACTTTTGCTCGCTTCTTCTCTCTTCGGATTAACTCCGTTCAGGGCAAGGACATTCCTAAGCCCAAACCCCCCGTACAATGCGGGTCTTGTATCATCGGCTCCCGCCAAGGGAGCCCCTTCTTTGAATTCTCTGGTCTCGAGTCATGCCGGTTATGGCAAGGGACCTTCTTCTACGTGAAGAACAACGGTGCCACAGATCTCATTAATCTGCCGGCCTTTAATCCGGCGCCGCCCAGAAAGGTCAACTGGAGCTACTTTCCTGGGACGAATCACATTGAAACGAACCGGGTAGTACGCTTCATGGAGAAGCTAATGAAAGAGACCAACATCTGCTCTGACGACATCATCCGCACCTTCATTTCACGCCGGGTGCTTCCTCTTAAGCGTCGGGCTCATAAGATGAGCGAGATGTACGGTCCTGGCGATCCTACCAAGATCACCGGCCTCCCTCTAAGCATGGAGGACATAGTCCTCAAAGCTAGGCAGATCTGCCAGACTGCCATGCCGGATGACTGGGAGTGGGGCTTCCTGCCTCTTAGCTCCACCAACCCTCCAACTAAGGAAGTAAGAGATTGTGCAACCCGGGTTGTTGTACCGGTAACTTTTACGTTGTGGCTAACCGACTGTTCATTTGTTTTCAGGCCAAAGACCGCTTCCCTCGCATCGAAGCGGATCGACGAGGCCCTTGCCGGAAGCGCCCTCTGGACCAGGTGGACCCAGATCCATACATCCACTGGACTGACCTCAAGATGGGCCGGACCCACACCTCGCGCCCCGGTAACTTCTCGTCTGAAGCTCCCGGCTCCACCGACGATCTCACTGTGCTTGAGGTAGCTTTCTTTTCTGGTATCTCATACTTTATTGTTATTCCTCCTCTGTAGATGCCCCCTCAGCCAGCACCCAACCGCAGGTTCATGAGCATGTTGCTCCCCTGCAGGCCGAGGCCGGCCGCGAGTTCCTGGGGAAGCTCGCTCCCCAGGGTAAGAAGAACAAGGCCCCGGCACCTGATGCCGGCTCAAGCCAAGCTCCTCCCGCCAAACGCTTCCGGACGGAAGTCCTTGGGGGGAAAGAAGCAGGCAAGAGGCGCTACAAGGGAAAGCAGATGTCGGTCGCTTCCGGGTAAGTTTTTGCTTCTTTGCTTGTTTGGTTCTAATCAACCTTTCCTTCCGGTTGCTTTTTCCAACCTTTCTCTTTTTCTTGTTCAGCCCTGCGCTCAAGCTCTCCAAGAGCGCCGGCGGCCCAAGGCCTGAGAGCTCTGAGGGAACCGCAAGGACCTCATCTCCTCTTCACCCAAGCCCGGCACCGTCTGGTGCCGGCAACGCTTCTGCCTCCCCTCTGGGAGGCACTCCAAGTTCGGGGCGCGCGGCCCCTACACCTCCTGAACACCGCGCGGAGGAGGAGCATGTCTCCCCTCCTGAAAAACAAGATACCGGTGCCAGCAACATCGGCGCCGATTCAGAAGCTGCCGGGAGGGCGGAACCTCTGGTTCCTCCTGTCCCCAAAAAGAAGAAGAAGAAGACCACGGGGCCTTCCCCCTCCAAGCCGGTGCCGGGCTCTTCCGCGCCGGCAAGTTCTAACCTGGGCCAGGACGCACCTGACGCCCCTTCGTCGCCCAAGACTACGCCTGCGCCACCGCCGGAAGCTCCCAGCGCCGAGCCAACCGGGGCCACGCCAACGCCGCCGCCAGAAACCCTCAAGATCACCAAGGGGAAGGCCACGGCTTCCGGCACTTCATCCGCCGGCCCGCAGTCCTTGGTGTTGCACATCGGCCCAGCCGCCGCCGCGGCTGGAGAAAAACCTTCCGGCGTCTTGGGCCGGATCACCGAGCTGAAGCGCGAAGGCCGCGATCTGGGGCACTTGCTCCCATACGCTGAGAAGTGGAATGCTGCGGATGTGTCCGCAGCTACACGCGGCCTGGGGAAGGATCAGCTTCCGGCGCTGGACCCCTCTGGCCCTCGATCCACGGAGGAGCACTTCATGCGGCTGCGGCGCGCGGTGAAGGAGCTGGACAGCGCGTGGTATGATGCCACCAACAACATGGTGGTAAGTTTCACCAAACTCTTTTCAATTTTTCAATTCATGTCGATCTCTTTCTTTCCGGATCTTGTCTATCTTCCCAGTCCCCGAATTTTGTGTTGAGAGCGTAGCTCTTAGCGCAAAACTTAGGTAAAAACTTGAAAAATCGGCATAGCTAGTCCCCGAGTTTCGGGTTAAGAACATAGCTCTTAGCGCAAAACTTAGGTAGAAACTCAAAAAACCGGCATAGCCAGTCCCCGAGTTTCGGGTTAAGAACATAGCTCTTAGCGCGAAACTTAGGTAGAAACTCAAAAAACCGGCATAGCCAGTCCCCGAGTTTCGGGTTAAGAACGTAGCTCTTAGCGCGAAACTTAGGTAAGAGCATAGAGAAACCGGCTTCTTTTTTCTAACATCTTTTCTTGAACAGAGCACTGCCGACGCCCGGAGGCACCTCTTTGAGGAGCTTCTCTGGGAGCACCGGGACCTTGCTGAAGCGCACAGCAAGTGCCAAGGTGAGCTTCTGTGCCTCCGACATCTTTTTACCGGAAGGTTTTCTTTCCTAGTACTTATAACTTTCTGCTTAACAGCTATCTCGGAAGCTTCCATCGAAGCCCTCAAGACTCAGCTCGCCGCACTTCAAGGTACCGCTCCTTCTTTTCCGGTCAACTTGTTTCTTCTTACTTTACCAGCTGCAACTTTGTTAACACTTTCTTTCCGGGATCCAGCTGAAAAAGAGCAGCTCATCCGGGAGCACCGCGAGGCTCTGGACGCCCAGGAGACTTACTCCAAGGGGCTGAAGGACCAGCTGATCCAGCTCGGGCTAAAGCACAATGAGGCGATGAAGGCCGCCCAAGCCACCGCTGAGGCTAAGCTGAACAAAGCTCTGGAGGATGCCAACAACTCCACCGTGGTGCTGCGGGCCGAGCTAGAGGAGGGAGCCAAGGCGCGGAAAGCAGCCGAGGATCAGACCGCGCGCTTGGAGGGAGAGCAGAAGGAGTATGACCTTTTGGTCATGCAGACCGACGCGCTTGCCCTCAGTAAGTTGTCTTCCTTCTTTTCTGGTTTTGCTTATATGCTTATCTCTTCCGGTAGCATGTACTTATCTTTTTCTTTTGTCTTGTAGGGCTCTTTCCGGACTCGGAGGCGTATGCGGTGAAGAAGGTAGCAGAGCGCCGGGTCGCGCAAGCATACAAGAATCTGGATGCGCCCTGGGACCCTTATGACCACCTGGTCGCGCTGTCTGCCCGTGTCTCCCACATGCGTGTGATACGCCCAAAACGTATCTACTTTCCCGAACACTTTTGCTATTGTTTTGCCTCTAATTTGTGTATTTTGGATGCAACTAACATGGACTAACGCTGTTTTCAGCAGAACTGCTCTGGTGTCTCGTTTTTGTGCAGAAATCCAACTTTCAGGAAAATCCTCGGAATTTATGCGAGAGGCCCTATTTTCCCGGAATGGAACTGCATGTTGGGTGAACAAATTAGCAGCTGGGCAATTGACAAATAAAGAGAGCATGACAATGCACATACATATCATGATGAGTATAGTGAGATTTAATTGGGCATTACGACAAAGTACATAGACCGCCATCCAACCGCATCTATGCCTAAAAAGTCCACCTTCAAGTTATCATCCGAACCCTCCAAGTATTAAGTTGCAAAGCAACAGCACAATTGCATTAAGTATGGTGCGTAATGTAATCAACAACTACATCCTTAGACATAGCATCAATGTTTTATCCCTAGTGGCAACAAGACAACACAACCTTAGAACTTTCTCACATCGTCCTGTGTGTCAATGCAGCATGAACCCACTATCGAGCATAAGTACTCCTCTTGGAGTTAAAAGCATCTACTTGGCCGTAGCATCTACTAATAACTGGAGAGCATGCAAGATCATAAACAACACATAAGCATAACTTTGATAATCAACATAACAAGTATTCTCTATTCATCGGATCCCAACAAACGCAACATATAGAATTACATATAGATGATCTTGATCATGATAGGCAGCTCACAAGATCCGACAATGATAGCACAATGGGGAGAAGACAACCATCTAGCTACCGCTATGGACCCATAGTCCAGGGGTAGACTACTCACTCATCACTCCGTGAGGCGACCATGGCGGTGTAGAGTCCTCCCGGAGATGATTCCCTCTCCGCAGCAGGTGCCGGAGGCGATCTCCGTGGATCCCCCGAGATGGGATCGGCGGCGACGGCGTCTCGCAATGCTTTCCGTATCGTGGCTCTCTGCATCGGGGGTTTCGTCACTGAGGCTATTTGTAGGCGGAAGGGCAAGTCAAGAGGCGGCACGGGGGCCCACACCACAGTGCCGGCGCGGCCAAGTGGGGCCGCGCCGCCCTAGGGTTTGGCCCCCCGTGGCCCCTCTTCGTCTCTCCTTCGGACTTCCGGAAGCTTCGTGAGAAAATAGGCCTCCGGGCTTTATTTCGTCCAATTCCGAGAATATTTCTTTACTAGGATTTCTCGAAACCAAAAACAGCAGTAAAACAAAGAATCGGCACTTCTAAGATCTTGTTAATAGG
>NC_061514.1:41347767-41402828 GCF_022539505.1 Lolium rigidum | reverse complement strand
TTCTTTGTTATTCTACTACTAGCTCTTGTGTTATAAAGCTGTTCTACTTGATAAACTCTTGCGAGCAAGTGCTGTTTCCAGGTGCAGCTGAATTGACAACTCCACTGTTAAGGCTTCGAAGTATTCTTTGTCTCCCCTTGTGTCGAATCAATAAATTGGGTTTTACTACCCGCGAAGACTGCTGCGATCCCCTATACTTGTGGGTTATCAGCGTGCTGTGGACCGGAACCTCGCCGACATCCCTGAGGTGGCGATCCAGCTCTTCAAGGTGCTTTGGCCTGAGGAGGAGTGATAACCCACAAGTATAGGGGATCGCAGCAGTCTTCGAGGGAAGTAAAACCCAAATTTATTGATTTGACACAAGGGGAGGTAAAGAATACTTATAAGCCTTAACAACTGAGTTGTCAATTCAGTTGCACATGGAAAAGCACTAGTAACGAGGGTGATGTGAAAGTAGCGGTGATATGAGAGCAATAGTAACGATAACACGGCGACGATAATAGTAATATGAGAGCAATGGCACCGGAAGATAGTTGATACTACTTCCGGTGACATGTAGAACGAGTATATGATGATGAAAGATGGACCGGGGTTCCCGACGATCTACACTAGTGGTAACTCTCCAATAACAAGTGACAAGTGTTGGGTGAACAAATTACAGTTGGGCAATTGATAGGATTGATAAGGCATTAAGAAAGAACATCAATTCATTAATCATATAGGCATGTTTTCCATATATAGTCGTACGTGCTCGCAATGAGAAACTTGCACAACATCTTTTGTCCTACCAGCCGGTGGCAGCAGGGCCTCAAGGGAATCTCTTGGATATTAAGGTACTCCTTTTAATAGAGCACGGAGCAAAGCATTAACACTTGGTGAAAACATGTGATCCTCACATCACCGCCATCCCCTCCGGTTGTCCCGATTTGTCACTTCGGGGCCTTTGGTTCCGGACAGCGACATGTGCATACAACTTGTAGATACAATCTAAGCAATAATTATAGAGCTTAAATCTAAGATCATGCCACTCGGGCCCTATTGACAAGCATTAAGAATAACAAGATTGCAGCAACAATAACTTCACAAACTTTATAGATAGACTAATCATAATGTAACAATCCATCGGATCCCAACAAACAGAACACCGATTACATCAGATGAATCTCAATCATGTAAGGAAGCTCATGAGATCATTGTATTGAAGTACATGGGGGGAGAATACCAACTAGCTACAGCTAGAACCCGTAGTCCATGGGGGAACTACTCACGGAGCATGATGGAGGCGGTGGCGTCGATGGAGATGGCTTCGGGGGCACTTCCCCGTCCGGCGGAGTGCGGAACGGAGACTTCGTCCCCGAGTTGGAGTTTCGCGATCGCGGCGGCGCCCCTGGAGTCTTTCTGGAGTTTCGTCGATTTGTCTCGTGTTTTTAGGTCTCCAGGGCTTAAATAGGCGAAGAGTCGGAGTCGGAGGGGCCACGGGGCCTCCTCACACTAGGGCGGCGCGCCCCCCTCCTGGGCCGCGTCAGCCACACGTGTGGGGCCCCCGGGGCACCCTCTCGGCCCCCTCTCGACTTTACGGGAAGGTTCGGGAAAAATAAGATGTTTGGCGTTGATTTCGTCCAATTCCGAGAATATTGCCCGAACAGCCTTTACGGAACCAAAAATAGCGAGAAAACAAGAGCGCGCTTGTGGCATCTTGTTAATAGGTTAGTTCCGGAAAATGCATAAAAACATTATAAAGTGCAAGCAAAACATGTAAGTATTGTCATAAAACAAGCATGGAACATCAGAAATTATGGATACGTTGGAGACGTATCAGCATCCCCAAGCTTAGTTCCTGCTCGTCCCGAGCAGGTAAACGATAAAAGAATAATTTCTGTAGTGACATGCTACTTACTTAACCTTGATCATACTATTACAAAGCATATGAAATGAATGAAGTGACTCAAGGCAATGATCTATAGTTGCTAACAAATAGATAACATATAGCAAAACTTTTCATGAAGAGTACTTTCAAGACAAACATCAAAAGTCTTGCACGAGAGTTAACTCATAAAGCAATAAATTCAAAGTAAAGGCATCGAAGCAACACAAAGGAAGATTTAAGTTCCAGCGATTGCTTTCAACTTTCAACATGCATATCTCATGGATAATTGTCAACATAAAGTAATATGATGAATGCAAATAAGCAAGTATGTAAGAATCAATGCACAGTTGACACAAGTGTTTGCTTCTAAGATGGAAGGAAGTAGGTAAGCTGACTCAACATAAAGTAAAAGAATGGCCCTTCGCGAGAGGAAGCGAGGGATAAATCATGTGCTAGAGCTTTTAAAGTTTTGAAATCATATAGAGAGCATAAAAGTAAAGTTTTGAGAGGTGTTTGTTGTTGTCAACGAATGGTAGTGGGCACTCTAACTACCTTGCCAACCAGACTTTCAAGAGCGGCTCCCATGAAGGACGTTATCTCTACCAGCAAGGTAGATCATCCCTCTTCTCTTTTGTTTACACACATATTTTAGTTTTTATTTATGGTTGACACTCCTCCCAACCTTTGCTTACACAAGCCATGGCTAACCGAATCCTCGGGTGCCTTCCATCAATCACATACCATGGAGGAGTGTCTATTTGCAAAATTAAGTTGCTTACTGATGAATTAGAGCAAAACATGTGAAGAGAATTATTAATGAAGTTTGATTAATCGGGGCTGGGAGCCCCATTGCCAGCTCTTTTTGCAAAATTATTGGATAAGCGGATGTGCCACTAGTCCATTATGAAAGTCTGTCAAGAGTAAATGACAAGGTTGAAAGATAAACACCACATACTTCCTCATGAGCTATAAAACATTGACACAAATAAGAAGCATTTTGAAAGTTTAAAGGTAGCACATGAAGTATTTACTTGGAATGGCAGGAAATACCACATAGTAGGTAGGTATGGTGGACACAAATGGCATAGTTTTTGGCTCAAGGTTTTGGATGCATGAGAAGTATTCCCTCTCGATACAAGGCTTAGGCTAGCAAGGCTATTTGAAGCAAACACAAGTATAAACCGGTACAGCAAAACTTACATAAGAACATATTGCAAGCATTATAATACTCTACTACTGTCTTCCTTGTTGCTCAAACACTTTTACCGAGAAAATATCTAGACCTTAAGAGAGACCAATCATGCAAACCAATTTTAACAAGCTCTACGGTAGTTCTCCACTAATAGGTTTAAACTACATGAAAAAACTTAATCATGATCTACTTGAGAGCTCAAAACAATTGCCAAGTGTCAAATTATCCAAGACATTATGAGGCATTTTCTGTTTCCAACCAAATAAAAATAATTATTGTAGCTTCCAACTTTTATCATTGAACATTAAAAGTAAAACGAAGAACAAGCGTTCATATAAAAAGCGGAGCGTGTCTCTCTCCCACACAAGGATTGCTAGGATCCGAATTTATTCAAACAAAAACAAAAATAAAAGCACACAGACGCTCCAAGTAAAGCACATATGATGTGACCGAATAAAAATATAGTTTCAATAGAAGGAACCTGATAAGTTGATGAAGAAGGGGATGCCTTGGGCATCCCCAAGCTTAGACGCTTGAGTCTTCTTGAAATATGCAGGGATGAACCACGGGGGCATCCCCAAGCTTAGGCTTTTCACTCTTCTTGATCATATATCTGTTGCGGTCAGGAACCCACCGGCGAGCAACGATGGGCAACACAGGAGAGCCGGGAGCAACTTAGGGCTGCGGCTGGCCCTGGTCCCTCCGAGCGACGGCCCGCAAAGACTCCGGCACGCACGTCCGATGCTGATGCAAGGGCATGCCACCTGACCTATACCTGGTCAGGAAGGTGATGGAGATGCCTCGCTTAGTTTCCTGCATGGCATACACGTAAACATTAAATACGAGCCTCGATCGGCTCTCAGGTTGTCCTGTGAATCAGCTCAAAGAGCCGATCCACCCATGATTCGCACGAGGTGTACGAATATATGGTGGTCCTGCTTGATCAAGATAAAGCTAAAGCAATCTACGACGATTTGGGGTTTTCACCGCATAATCGGAACATCCTACTCACGATTGGGCCTCGCGGCCACGCACGGTGATCGTAAGCCGATCCTAGACAAGGCCTAAAAACCAACACGAGGTTGATCCCCGGAACATCCTGTCTAGGGCTAGCAAACTACACCCTACGCGTCGCTGGATCCTCCAACCCTTTGTAAGGCCTAACTATTGCAGATATTAAACTAATCCTTGAAGAACAAGGAGCAACCGTAACGGATCGGATCTACTAAATAATAATCAAGCGGGGTGCCGCCCCTACACCTAAGATAGGTGTAAGGGCGGCTAGATGTATAAGGGTTGCACTACGACAGCATGTGATACGAAGAACAATGCTAACCCTAACACATCTAAGATAACTACGTTGCTCGCCATCAAAAGGCTTCGAGTACGAGCAACGCATGGCAACGAATAAACTTGTACTGCCTAGATCGCAAGATGCGATCTAGGCAGCATAATCTTACCGGAAGAAACCCTCGAGACGAAGGAGTTGGCGATGCGCCTAGATTGATTTGTGGTGAACGATGGTTGTTGTTTATTTCATAAACCCTAGATACATATTTATAGTCCAGGGGACTTTCTAATTTAGGCGTGCACCTAACCGTGCACGGGTTAAACTCTATCTTTTAATCTAAGATGCGATCTACTATATTACGAGATACACGGGCAATCTAGCCCAAACTCTTCGTGCAAGGCCGCTTCAGAGATCTTCCACGTGTAATCTTCCAAGCCCATCTCCCTTACGGCCCATCTCCTAATTTGGCCAAAATCTGGTGATAACAATATCATCCTCCTCTCTTGACCCTTGAAAACTTCCTTCACACCAAACTTCTCATAAACTTCATTAGAGGGGTTAGTACATAATCAAAAACTCACATGTTCAGAGGTGACACAATCATTCTTAACATTTCTGGACATTGCTCAAAGCTACTGGAAGGTAATGGAACAAAGAAATCCACCCAACACAGCGAAAGAAGCAATGCGAAATAAAAGACAGAATCTGTCAAAACAGAACAGGCCGTAAAGACAAATTTTTAATAAATACTTACGTTGCTCAAATCAGAAAACTCAAAACTAATGAAAGTTGCGTACGTATCTGAGGAACACGCACGTAAATTGGCATATTTTTCTGAGTTACCTACAGAGAAAACATCCCAGATTCGTGACAGATAGAAATCTGTTTCTGCGCAGAAATTCAAATCTAGTATCAACCTTCGATTAGAGGCTTCACTTGGCACAACAAAACACAAAACTAAGATAAGGAGAGGTTGCTACAGTAGTAAACAACTTCCAAGACACAAATATAAAACAAAGTACTGTAGCAAAATAACACATGGGTTATCTCCCAAGAAGTTCTTTCTTTACAGCCATTAAGATGGGCTCAGCAGTTTTAATGATGCACTCGCAAGAAACAAGAGTAGAGGTAAAAGAGAGCATCAAAAAGCAAATCCAAAACACATTTAAGCCTAACCCACTTCCTATGCATAGGAATCTTGTACACAAATAAATTCATGAAGAACAAAGTGACAAGCATAAGAAGATAAAACAAGAGTAACCTCAAAATTTTAAGCATATAGAGAGGTGTTTTAGTACCATGCAAATTTCTACAACCATATTTTCCTCTCTCATAATAATTTTCAGTAGCTTCATGAATAAACTCAACAATATAACTATCACATGGAGCATACTTTTCATGATTTCCAAACACATAATTTTTATCAAACTCAAAAATAGTGGGATCCAAACTTTCAAACTCACTTTTATCAATAATATAACAAGATGAATGATCAATCTCAAGAGATATGGGACACATAGATAATGTCAAGAACTCTCCAATCCTATTTTCATTAGTAGTACAATTAATATTATCAAGTAACATAGGACCATCATCTAGAGCTTTATCATAAACATTTGCCAAGCAAAATTCTTTAGTACCATGCATTTCGACATCAGGCACAAACAAAGCATTATCATAAGATTTATCGAAGTAGCATGGATTATCATATATAACAGTAGCATAATTATTCTCACAAGTTTTACTCATAGGTAATATTTCAAGAGAATCCACGGGAACATAACATTTAACCTCTTTCGGTAAGCATGGAGGACAATCAAATAGTGTAAGAGATAAAGAGTTACTCTCATTAGAAGGTTGGCATGGGTAGCTAATCCATTCTTCCTCCCTTTGTTCGTCGCTCTCCTCTTCTTTTTCATCCAATGAGCTTTCAAGTTCATCAATTTCCTCCTCTTTTTCATCCAATGCGCTTTCAGGTTCATCAATTTCTTCTTCCACAGGTTCCTGCAAATTGTGAGTGCATTCTTGTGCATTAATGAGTCACTCTTTATAATCAATGATATAAGGATTATCACTGTAGCATTCTATGCAACAATTAAGGATAGAAGAGACATAATCTTTAAGGTCCTTACAAACAGCACAAGTTTCATAATTCTCAACCATGAAGGATTCTATCTCGGAGGCTCCCATAAATAAGACAAATTGTTCTACCTCTTCGAACCCATAATGAATATAGCAATTCCGATTATAGTTCTTAATTAAAAATTTCTCACTAAAGCCACATTGAAATTTAAGATGTTTAGTATCCTGTTGAGAGCAACAGTTTATATCATGGCGTTTAAGCAAGATTTTAGCAATTGTATTCAATTTTTCTATCATAGCACTCATTACTTCACCCGCTCTTGATTTCCTATAATTATTATAACATTCTATGAGCTCCAAGTAGGTTGTTGGCTCTCCCATAACAGCAGTTTTTTAATTTTTAGATTTTTCAAATTTTTATGGATTTTTGGGTATAAAATAAAACAAGACAAAAAGAAACTAAGCACAAGTAAACTAGGAAAAAGTAAACTAAGCAAAGTAATACTAGACAGAAATAAACTAAGCACAAATGAACTAAACAAAAGAAAACTAAGCAAATCAAAATAAAATAAAACAGAGAGAGAGGTAGAGTGTACTCCCCAGGTGAACTTATGAGTAGAGCTATGCCTCCCCGGCAACGGCGCCGAGAAACGATCTTGATAACCCACAAGTATAGGGGATCGCGGCGAGTCTTCGAGGGAAGTAAAACCCAAATTTATTGATTCGACACAAGGGGAGGTAAAGAATACTTATAAGCCTTAACAACTGAGTTGTCAATTCAGCTGCACTGGAAAAGCACTAGTAACAGGGGTGATGTGAAAGTAGCAGTGATATGAGAGCAATAGTAACAGTAACACAGCAGCAGTAATAGTAATATGAGAGCAATGGCACCAGAAGATAGTTGATACTACTTCCAGTGACATGTAGAACGAGTATATGATGATGAAAGATGGACCGGGGTTCCCAGCGATCTACACTAGTGGTAACTCTCCAATAACAAGTGACAAGTGTTGGGTGAACAAATTACAGTTGGGCAATTGATAGGATTGATAAGGCATTAAGAAAGAACATCAATTCATTAATCATGTAGGCATGTTTTCCATGTATAGTCGTACGTGCTCGTAATGAGAAACTTGCACAACATCTTTTGTCCTACCAGCCGATGGCAGCCGGGCCTCAAGGGAATCTACTGGATATTAAGGTACTCCTTTTAATAGAGCACCGGAGCAAAGCATTAACACTTGGTGAAAACATGTGATCCTCACATCACCGCCATCCCCTCCGGTTGTCCCGATTTCTGTCACTTCGGGGCCTTTGGTTCCGGACAGCGACATGTGCATACAACTTGTAGATACAATCTAAGCAATAATTATAGAGCTTAAATCTAAGATCATGCCACTCGGGCCCTAGTGACAAGCATTAAAAATAACAAGATTGCAGCAACAATAACTTCACAAACTTTATAGATAGACTAATCATAATGTAACAATCCATCGGATCCCAACAAACACAACACCAATTACATCAGATGAATCTCAATCATGTAAGGCAGCTCATGAGATCATTGTATTGAAGTACATGGGGGAGAGAATACCAACTAGCTACGGCTAGAACCCGTAGTCCATGGGGGAACTACTCACGGAGCATGATGGAGGCGGTGGCGTCGATGGAGATGGCTTCCGGGGGCACTTCCCCGTCCCGGCAGGGTGCCGGAACAGAGACTTCTGTCCCCCGAATTGGAGTTTCGCGATGGCGGCGGCGCCCCTGGAGTCTTTCTGGAGTTTCGTCGATTTGTCTCGCGTTTTTAGGTCTCCAGGGCTTAAATAGGCGAAGAGTCGGAGTCGGAGGGGCCACGGGGCCTCCTCACACTAGGGCGGTGCGCCCCCCTCCTGGGCCGCGCCGGCCACACGTGTGGGGCCCCCAGGGCACCCCTCTGGCCCCCCTCTGACTTTCTGGAAGGTTTCGGGAAAAATAAGATGTTTGGCGTTGATTTCGTCCAATTCCGAGAATATTGCCCGAACAGCCTTTCCGGAACCAAAAACAGCGAGAAAACGAGAGCGGCACTGTGGCATCTTGTTAATAGGTTAGTTCCGGAAAATGCATAAAAACATTATAAAGTGCAACCAAAACATGTAAGTATTGTCATAAAACAAGCATGGAACATCAGAAATTATGGATACGTTGGAGACGTATCAAGGAGGTGCCGGCTAACTTGTCGCTCACCAACGATCGCCTGAAAGGTGCCGGTCGGAGGATCCGGGATTGGCAATGCTCAGCGGCTCGTGCCGGAGCAGATTCGGCGCTACGCGTCGCCTGCTCCTGGTACCCGGACTTGGACCTGGACGCCCTCCTTGGCGTGCGCGAAAATGCTCCAACCGATACGGATCCGGTCCTCACCGCGAAGCGGCAGGATCGAGCCTACCGGATCGCAGAGTACACCCCGGTCCGCACCTTCATCCCCCCTCCTCCCGACGTCAAGGACTACCTCAGCGACGAAGAACAAGGAGAGGATGAGGAAGATGAAGATGCTGGAGCTGGTGATGCGCCTCCGGAAGCTCCTGCTGCCTGACCATGCTTATCTTGCTTGGTTGTATCCTGTTTGACTCAAAACAGTGTTCATTAAATTCTACCCCGGTATACCGGGGTCTATGATGTAATATAAAACTTAGCCGTTCTTTTGGTTGTGCTACCATATTGTCTGCCGGTATGTTTTACCGGTATGTTATTAAGTTATGTTTGTCTTATTGACTTAGTACTTTGCTCATGATTTGCCTTTTTTATCTTGCACTGTGAAGATTCCGAAATCGTTTCGGCATTCAATCCGATGCACACTTGGTTCTTTTGCTTTGCCTCTGCCTACCCTCTGGGTTTTTTGGCGTATGAGTCACAAAGTTCTTTTGCCAAGCAAGCACTTTCTTGAACTTAGAAATAACTCGAAATTTTTCACAAAAAACCGGTATAACCGGGGTTAGTTAAACTTTCCGGATTGTTTGTTCCATTTCCTCTTTTCGTGGTTCGCGTGCTTAGTTCCTACCGGTTTATCTTGCTTGCCATGAAGCCGGGTTTCGGACAGCAGCAGAGTCGAAGACTCCGGTAGGTTTAGCACGCTACTAAACCGGAAAGAAAAGATGTTCTGCAATCAACCGGTAAACTGAAAAAATAAACATATTGCATGCAATTCCGGTAGAGGAAGTCCCCGAGTTTCATTCGAGGTGCCGGCATCTTTTATTCATAGCATATAAGGTACAAAAAAGAACTCCTTACAGTACAACTTCATGCATAGAAGGGACGCAAAAGAGCTATGTTCCATGGGCGCTTGGTTTCCTCTCCTGACCTGTCCGCCTTTCCTTTCTTTGCTTCCTGTGCATCAACCAAGTAATAGGCATCATTGTGTAGAGCCTTGCTCACAATGAAAGGTCCCTCCCATGGGGGTGATAACTTATGCCGGCCTTCAGTGCGCTGCACTAGGCGCAACACCAGATCTCCTTCCCGGAATACCTTCGGGTTAACCTTCCGGTTATGATAGCGTCTCAGGTTCTGCTGATAAATGGCTGTTCTTGCCAAGGCTAGTTCTCTTGCTTCTTCTAGCAAGTCCACATCATTTTCTCGGGCCTCTTTTACCTCTTCTTCGGTATATTGCTGAACTCTTGGTGAGTCATGTATGATGTCGGTTGGAATCACGGCTTCTGCCCCGTAAACCATGAAAAACGGAGTGTATCCGGTAGACCGGTTTGGAGTCGTTCTTATGCTCCATAGTACCGACGGTAGCTCATTGAGCCAACACCCCGGTGTCTTTTCAAGAGGTTCAATGAGCCTGGGTTTGATACCGGAGAGTACCAAAGCATTTGTTCTTTCCACTTGGCCATTGCCTTGTGGGTGCGCGACTGAGCACAAATCCAACCGGATATTGTTATCCTCACAAAATCTTTTAAACTCACCTTGAGCAAAGTTTGTGCCATTGTCAGTGATGATGCTATGCGGGTATCCATACCGCAAGATAACATCCTTTAAGAACTTTACCGCCATATGTCCATCACATTTTGCGATAGGTTTTACTTCAAGCCATTTGGTGAACTTGTCCACCATCACTAGGATGTGGGCAAAGCTGCTTCTTGCGGTTTTGAATGGACCAACCATGTCAAGGCACCAAACGGCAAACGGCCAAGTTAGCGGTATGGTTTTTAAACCGGATGCTGGGGTATGATTTTGCTTGGCGTACCTCTGTCACCCATTGCATTTTCGTACCAGATCCTCAGCATTCTCCAAAGCAGTGGGCCAATAGAACCCATGCCGGAATACCTTTGCTACCAATGCCCTTGATGAAGCGTGGTGCCCACATTCCCCTTGGTGAATTTCCACAAGCATTTCTTTTCCCTCTTCCGGTTCCACACACCTTTGAAGGACACCGGTGACACTTCTCTTGTATACCTCACCGTTGATGATGGTGTAAGCTTTGGATCTTCTCTGGATTCTTCTTGATTCATTTTCGTCAACCGGCAAAGTGCCATTGATCAGGAATTCCTTAATAGGTTTAACCCAAGATGGTGCCTCTCGAACCAGAAATACCGGTACGTCGATCTCCATGTTATCCACCAGTATTGTTTCTTCCGGTATGGATGCAGCAGTCCCCGAGTTTATCGGAACAGTCCCCGGGTTTCCTTCATCGATATCCATTGGCACAACATGTGATTCCGATACAAAAATAGATTCCGATTCCGGGCTCGGCTTGATCGATGGTACTCTTAAGTGTGCCAAGGCTATTCCGGGAGGAATTTCTTGCCTGGACGAGCCCAGCTTGGACAAAGCATCCGCGGCTTCATTTTCTGCTCGTGGCACATGGTGAAACTCGCAGCCCTCAAAGAAGCCGGCAATCTTTTGCACGTGAAAACGGTATGAGGCCATGTTGGCATCTTTTGCGTCCCAATCTCCGGAACACTGCTGCACCACAAGATCTGAATCACCATAGCAAATAATCCGGTGCGCGCCGATTTCTTTTGCGACTTTGAGTCCATGGATTAGAGCTTCATACTCAGCTACATTGTTTGATGCTCTGAAGTGCACCTGTAGAACATACCGGAGATGGTCTCCCTTTGGTGAGGTAAGTACCACACCGGTACCTAGACCTTCCTTGAGCTTGGATCCATCGAAGTGCATCTTCCAGTATTCTATCTTTTGTTCCGGTGGCTTATATTGCATTTCCGCCCAATCAACCAAGAAATCAGCTAAAGCTTGAGATTTTATGGCATCGATCTCTTCTTTCGTATTCCGGTATGTACGGGGATATCTGAATCGCCCACTTGGCAATTCTGCCACTTGCATCTTTGTTACACATGATATCTGAAATGGGTGCCTCACTTACCACCTTCATGGGATGTTCTTCAAAGTAGTGCTTGAGCTTTGTGGCTGCCATGAACACGCCATAAGTCATTTTTTGGAAGTGAGGGTAGTTTTGTTTTGAGAGGGAGAGCACCTCGCTCAGGTAGTATACCGGTCGTTGCACGGTTTTTCCTTCCTCTTCTCTTTCAACTACAACCACCACACTCACAACCCGGTTTGTTGCTGCTATGTACAACAACATGGGCTCCCTTTCCAAAGGTGAAGCTAGTATAGGCGCAGTGTCTAGCATTGTTTTTAGTTCTTTGAACGCTGCATCTGCCTGAGGGGTCCAGACAAAAGTATCGGACTTTTTCATCAAAGCATAGAGGGGCAGAGCTTTTTCTCCCAACCTGCTTATAAACCGGCTTAGCGATGCCAAGCTTCCGGTAAACTTTTGCACATCTTTGAGATCGTGCGGTATGGTCATTCTTTCGATTGCCCGAATTTTTACCGGATTCACCTCTATGCCCCGGCTTGATACAAGGAAGCCAAGCAACTTGCCGGGAGGGACACCAAAGGTGCACTTTGCCGGATTGAGTTTCATCCGGAACCTTCTTAGGTTATCAAACGTTTGCCTCAGATCATCGATCAAGGTTTCCTTGACCTTAGTTTTTATCACAACATCGTCTACGTAGACCTGCACGTTTTTCCCAATTTGATCATACAAACACTTTTGCATACAGTCTTTGGTACGTTGCACCAGCGTTGCGCAAACCGAAAGGCATAGTGACATAGCAATAAGCCCCGTGCGGGGTGATAAACACAATTTTTATTTGATCTTCCTTTTTCAAAGGGATTTGGTGGAAGCCGGAATAAGCATCCAGAAAAGACAACAGTTCACAACCGGCAGTGGAATCAATCACTTGATCGATCCGGGGTAACGGGAAAGGATCTTTTGGGCAAGCCTTGTTCAGGTTGGTGTAGTCGATGCACATGCGCTATACCTTTGGAGCTTTTGCTTCAAGGTTCTCTTCTTTCTTCTTCTCGACCAGCACCGGATTGGCTAGCCACTCAGTATGCAGCACTTCCACGATGAAACCGGCAACCAACAACTTTGTCACCTCTTCTCCAATGATCTTTCTCCTGTCTTCAGCAAACCGGCTCAACGGCTGCCTTACCGGCTTAGCATCTTTCCGGACATTCAAAGAGTGCTCTGCCAGCTCCCTCGGAACTCCTACCAAGTCATCAGTAGACCAGGCAAAGATATTCCGATTCTCACGGAGGAAGCTGACGAGCGCGCTTTCCTATGCCTCACTGAGGCCAGCACCGATACGAATGGTACGCTCAGGGTAAGCCGGATCCAACACGATGTCCTTTGTTTCATTGGTTGGCTTGAATGCTGGTGTGCCCAAGTTTCCACTCATTGCCTCTAAACTCAACTGTGAGGATTGGGCCAGCGCAACCGCAGTTTGCATTCTTTTCTTTTCCTCTGCGATCACCAGCGATTCGGCCAGGTTTGAGCCGGGGGAGGCGGTTTCCAGTGAGACTTTGTAGTTTCCCACCACGGTTAAGGGTCCACGAGGCGCCGGCATCTTCATCTTAAGATAGGTTGTATGAGTTGATGCCATAAAAGCTGCCAGTGTCGGTCTCCCCAGCAGTGCATGGTAAGGGCTTTCCAGGTCCACTACCTCGAACAGAAGGTTTTCCACCCGGCAATTATCACGTCCACCAAATGAGACATCCACCCGGACCTTTCCCATGGGCGAACAAGATAAGCCCGGAACGATTCCGTGGAAAGTCGTGTGTGTCGGTTGCAGCATGTTCTCAGTTATCCCAAGCATGCGCATAGTGTGCCGGTACATGATGTTTATGCTGCTCCCATTGTCTATCAACACCTTGCTGAATTTGACTCGAGATGTTGGCCCATGCATGATAGGGTCCACAACCAGAGCGTAACCACCCGGATTAGGCATTATTTTCGGGTGATCCTTGAACGACCAGCTGATTTCTTGATCAGACCAGAGCATGTATTTTGGAACTGCCGGCATCACCGCGTTCACTTCCATGGAACGGCGTCGCAGAATTTGCTTATCTGTTGGCTCAGTAACGAACACAGCACAGCACAAGTCCGGATCGTGGTAAATGTTCCGGCCTAAAGGTGCCGGTGGAGGTGGTTGGCCATTGCCATCTCCCACCTGATGAACTTGTTGTGGTGGAGGCCGGTTTTGCTGAGGTTGTACCAGTATGGCATTTGGTCCGGTAAGCGGGGGTGGTGGTGGTAGTTTGCCGGCATCTTTTGCTGTGCCTTGGCCCATCAACCTTTTGGTCCAAGTACAATCTTTTGTCAAATGTTTTGCCGGCCTCCCGGGGTTTGGCGTGTGCCACCGGCATGGCTGGTCCATGGCGGATTCCATGGTGTACCTTTCATCATTTTGCCACGCCTTCTTTTCAACCCACTGTTTCTTTGGACCCGCCCATGGCTGCGATCCGGTTTTCTGCCTTTGGCTTCCACTGGCGCCGGAATTATCCTGCACCGCGGCTACTTGCTGTGGACCATACCTTCGATCCGGAAACTCTTCCCTTCGTTTGTTTTGCCTGTTATCCCGGTATGGTTCTTGGCGTTGCTGAGGCTGGTTTGTTTGTTCCGGCTCAGCTTGTACTGCCGGTTGCATTGGGTCTCCCAATGCGTAGCTATCTGCCACACGTATCATTTCTGCCAATGTTGTCGGCATGTTTCTCTGTAGCTTTTGCCACAAAGGTGAACCTCTTCTGCACCCATTGCAAAACCAAGCAATGGCTTGTGGCTCGATTACCCCTTCACAGGAGTTTCTTGTGGAGTTCCATCGGGTTAGGTAATCCCGATCTGTTTCATTGGAGCGTTGCACGCATAAAGCGAGCTGCTGCGGCCTGTTTGGCCTCCGGTAGGTGCTACTGAAGTTGCTTACAAAGGCCTCCTCAAAGTCCAGCCAGCCATTTATACTTCCTGCTGGCAAATTGTTTAGCCAAATGCGCGCTGGTCCTACCAGGAAAGATGGTACAATTCTTACGGCCCAGCGCCGGTTTCCTCCACCAGTGACGGTTCCTCCGCCACCGGCAACATATACTGCGGTCCCATAATCCGCGAGCCAGTCTTCCGGCTTGGTGGTGCCATCGTAAGTTTTAGTATCGTGGGGCAGCGTGAAATTGCGAACCGGTGGCTCCTCTCTCATGATCCTTGGGCCAAAACATTTGGGGCCTGGAGGACCTTCCGCCTCCACTATCTCAGATAAGTACACCCTATCCAGCCTGTGCCTCGCATCCCGGTCTGGTAGGCATCTTTCGCCTAACCGGTCTCCCAATGGATTCCGGTAAGCTGCAATTCTCTCAGCTCCTGAATCAACCTCTTCATATCTTTCCGGTACCGCGGCTCTTGCACTGCGGTACCTTGGCGGAGGCATTTCCTCTTCCACGTACGCTGCTCTTGCAGCGCGAAAATTTTGCCCACTTTCTTCTCTGCCAGCATAATCTCTTGCGGCGTAACCGTTTCTGGCATAGACACCTGCTGCCCCTTGATTTTTTCTACCGGCCTCGCACCGCCCGGCTTGTTGTTTTCCGGCAAGTACCGGATCGTACACAGTCATTTGCTGTGCATTCGTTTTTTCTTTTCTCTTGTCCGGATGGGGGGACGACGCCTGCCCATGGGACTTGCTTCCGGCATTCTTTGTGGAACGTACAGATTTTGACGCTGCAGCCTTGTTTACTTTTGCGAGCTGCTCAGCATTTTGCTGCTCAATCATGTCAAGCAACTCCCTAACACGATCTTGTTGTTTTGCCAACGCATCTCCGGTAAGCGACTCACATAGCTCTACCGCAGCCCTACCGGCTTCGATGGTTTTATCCGGACTACTGTATTTCGGTCTCTCTACGATGCTCACAGATGCAGAGGCACTCTTTCCGGTAAGAATTTCCTTGCGCAAATCCTGATCTAGATTGCGAGCTCTAAGCCTGTTTTCTGGTTGCCTAGCCGGATGAGCGCTAACAGAAGCAAAGCCATGGGCAGCGTTATACTCACGTAGGGTTAGGTTCAGCTCGCGCTGCGCTCGGATGATGTCCTCGCCCTTGGAGAGCAACTTCTGGCGCTGCACCTCCAGCTCCGCCTGAGCCGCTGCCGGATCAACGTTCTGCGCGATGGGCGTGGCGAGGACGCTCATCGACGCTTGAAGTGGAGTTTCCGGTAGCACCGCGGAGGCGCCCGCAACCACCTGGTCACGTTCGGTCGGCGGCTTGGCCGTGCGCGTGGACTTCGTCGGTCCAGCGCCTTCCGCCGCATCTCCTTTGCCGGCGTCGCCTGCGCCAACGACCAGCACCTCGACGCTGCCGGCGGCGCGGCCGCTGGGAAGCGCAGATCTTGGTGGGTCCGGAGCCACCAGCACCGGCGAGAAGTACTAGCGCTCGGGGACGGTGCCGTAGTAGACGCGGAAGCTCCCGAGCTCGACGGTGTGCTTCTTCTTGGGATACTTACCGCCGCTGGCGAAGTAGCATGTGTTGTCGTTGATGAAGTCCATGTCGAGGACGCGGTCGACGAGCGCGGTGACGACACGCTCGCCATCGATGGTGAGGAGGCCCGCCCAAATATGAACTCCAGCAAGCGCAGCTACTGGCCCCACGGTGGGCGCCAACTGTCGTCGTGGTGAACAGACAGATGCCATGGGATGGCTTAAGTTGGGGCCGAATGTGCGCAAGAGGATCCGGGGGAGGGTTTTCGATTAGATAGGATGAACTTCCGGATGCTTTCCTCAAGAACTCAGCCGAAGGCAGCGATACAAGAAGAAACACACAAGGAAGAACTCTGCTCTAGATCTTTCTCTTCATTGATCTTAACAGGATACATGTTTGTTTTTGATACAAGGTTCATCGTCCCCGCAAAGGGCAGTGCCCCCTCTCCTTATATAGGGGAGAGGGTGGCTTACAGGGCAAGAAACCCTAATGACATCTTTGACTAGACAAACTACTTTACAAAGTTACTTTAATCATAGATGACGCCGGGGTCTTCTTTAATCAGGGAGGCTGACGTCCTCCGGCTTCTTTCAGCGTCATCTTCCTCTTTGGCGCCAGGGCTTCGTTTAAAGCTACTTTGCTTAGCTCATCTTTGTCCTCTAGCTCTGAAGAGAATCTTTGACCAGTCTTGCCGACATGCTCTTCTTACCGGTAGCCCGGTGTCTTCTTTACCCGGTTCCGGTATACCCCTCTTGGAGATACCGGCTTAGCTCTACTTAGCCGAACACTTAACTTTGTCCTCCGGTATAGACATTAAACCGGTATCTTGATGGCTCAAACCATCCGGTTTGGCATGCCTTTGACATACCGGGGGTCATCCCCCCAACAGGATGTGAAAAATCTAATCTACGTATAAAAAGCAGACGTCCTATGTATGGCACACAAATTATTTGTAGACTAGCGGCAACCGCATGCCGGCGCTAGCCCCAGGTGGTGGGCTCGAACTCTTGGAATTGCGAGTTAAATTTTATTTGTGTCGCCCGCACTTGGCAGGTGGGGCCCATATATAATTCTGTGCTAAAGGTCATATGTGCCAGTTAATAATATTGGAGGTATTTTTGCAAAATCTGCAATGCCACATGGCACCTTTAGATTGATTGAGGACCAAATCTTCACATGATGAACAAGTTATAGGAATGCAACTCAACGCTTTGCAAGTTCTAGGACTAAACCTCACATGATAAACAAGTTGTAGGACCATTAGTGTAACTAGCAATAATAGGCGCGGCGGCACGCCGCGTCCGATTGATAGTAATTTTTAGCGGTGCAGAATGTTTATGGATTGTTTTTACCTATTTAGACGTGTTTCAATTTTTCTCTAAATCAGTTGATGTAACCGAACGTGTGTGTGATTTTGAAATTGCCTTCATGCTCGCAGTGATGGACATGCATTCCAGGGGCGCAGTGGTTGAGCACCGTTTCGTGTTTGCTTGAGCATTTTTGTGTCTTTGTGGCGTGGCTTTGGTTAGCTTGTGAACAGACTTTGCTTGATGCAGGCGTACGTACACTTTTTTATTGTTTATCAGAGCATTGCTACGAATGTGTATTGCAGCGACCATTCCTTTAACTTTAAGGTTGCAGTTAGTAAATATTTTGGGTGTTGGAGTAGTTTTTAGTGTCCGTCATTGCTTTGTTATATACCGAGGATGCCACAATACATTATATTTGTTATGTGTTTCTGGTTCCAAGTCTACGAAACTGTTTATTAAAGCGGAACTAATTGGACATACTGACTATGATGGAATGTGTTTCGTATATGCTATACACATTTGTAGTGTGGTATGATGTATGCAGATCGCCTCTTGAATCTCTACAAAGTATCTAATGTTGGATAACACCTTGAAACTTAAGAAGTAAGCATTCTCTTGTATGTCATGAACCAACAAATTTCGGTGTTAACTGCAGCATGTCAAAGAGGCTGAGGGAGTAGTCCATGTGGTGTTCCACCTCTGAAGCAGTCATAGTGATGATGTATAAATATCAGGCCCAATAAACAGAAAATAATTGATCCTATGAACCGCAAACCTAAAGACCGAATTTATCTCTATTTATTATGGTCAAATTAGAACATCGCTGATGCCAAAAGTTCAAAACATGACCTAAGCACAATGCTCGCATCAAAAGTTCTGCAGAAATTCATCATGCAACTCTCTGAAGAATATATCATCCATGAAAGTATGTCTCTAGAAGTACCTGTAAAAAAGTAAGTGCATAGTAGGTTTTTTCAAAGATTGGATGCGAAACAAAACAGGACATTTTCCGAGGATGGTATTAAATTGTTTGACAGGACAACATAGCAACTATAAAACTATTGATAAAATAAGCAGCTTCCATAATCTGTGATTGGGTGGTTAGGAGGTCAGTGGCACCCCCAGCCCACCAGAATTCAAACCTTAGGTTTGACACTTTGGTGTCTCACTAAAGGCGAAATATTCTTCAGTGGGAGGCGACGTTCTCGTGACAGCGAGGCGTCTATGGTGACTTCGTCAATCTCAACACTCGTCGAATGAAGTTTCTTGGACGCAGTCTCTCGAAGGTGCTCATATGGGTAGAATGTGCGTGTGTGTGTTTATATGGGTAAGTATATATGCGTATATGTGAGCGTCTATGTATGTACTGTGTTTCGCAAAAAAAAGTTAATCTAAATAATGTGATCCATCCTGAAGGTTGTTTAGAATAAAAAAGGAACTTATAAACCGAAGAAAGAACTCACCTAATATATATATTAAGCGTACATCCATTGCTATGCATTCCACGAACCAACCATGATGAGCTCACTTTTGATCCGAATTATAGTGTAGGCTTCGACCCCAAAATATAATAGTGCTCCTTACTATCAAGACACCTTGGAAACGGGGGGTTTGCCACATTTCTGTTTGTAATTTGATTATTTTCACACCTTGTGAGCCTGATATGTGGCGAAATAATCAAATTTTACAGAAAAGTGTGGTAAATCATAAAATATATCTGGTGAGGATGGAGTGTCCTCCTCCTGAGAGGTTGTACCTACGTGTCTTTTTGTTTTCTTTCGTGTTTTCTTAGAAAAAAGAACAATTTTCTAACCCATAAAAATCCCCGAATATAACAATTATAACAAAAATGAAGTCAATCGACCTCTCACCACCTACACCATCTGATGTCTATGTTCTATGGATATATGTATATAAAACCTCGAGGCTCCGTGTAGTGTGAATTCAAGAAAGGTCTAACCTCACCACCTAAACCATCTGATGTCTATGTTCAATGGATATATGTATATAAAACCTCGAGGATCTGTGTAGTGTGAATTCAAGAAAGGTCTAACCGGTAAATTAAACTGCAGACTGAAGAATTACTCTACATCATATATTTGTGCGCATATATGTAGAAATTCCCGCAAAAGTAGAGAAAAACCACAAACTTAATAATAAGTAGTCACAAGTAGAAACTACATGACATTTTAATCGAGATTTAACAACAACAAAAAATGCTCCCTCCGGGAATTACATGCGAATCCTGAAAAAACGCAAACTTAATCAAAAGTAGTCGCAAGTAGAAACTATATATGACATTTAATCGAGACGAATGGACTAATCCATAGTAGCAAGAAACTATATGCCTTCACACCGAGAATTGACAATTTGTTTTCACACGATCAGCTCATCGATACATAAAAAATACTTGGTGTCTACTATGTCTACAATGAAACGTATCAGAAGATCTTAATTATGTGTTGAAGGCAATTACATGTGAGTCCTGAAGTAGTGTATTATGTAGGAATACACAAATGCTGCAGAATAAACAGTCACTACTGAAACCATTAGCAGGTACTTCAGATAGGCTGAATAAATACACATAATTTAAATCAGAAAAAAACACAGCTAGCTTCCAACCAGCATGCTTGCAAAAACACGGTTGCCCTTCATGTTTGCACGCCCATCCTTCGTGAAATTTATCTGGAGCAACCGTGGAACTTTCCTGTTGAATATTAAGACACCGTTTGGTCAGATTACTGCAAGTAAATATTTTGAAGAAGTCACAGTGGCTCCATGCACAAAATTACCAGGTTACACAAATATAAATGTGAAGGGCACTTCCACCTCTCTATCCTGTATGCATACCAAGTATGTGAAGAACGCTGCAGATTGCTTTGGCTCTAAAAGTAACTACTCGGTGAACTCGAAGTGGTGTACGGGAACCCTGAGTAAGAAATGGTACTGAACAAAAATCAAGAGAAAACCTAAGTATTGAATTCTTGCTCGATCGACTTCTCAGCTCACGGATACTTTGCCCGCGACGGGACTCGGCCGGCAACCAGCGGGGACGAAGTCGAGCGGGATTCCTCACTCGAGGCCTTCCTTGCTTGCTGTCACGATCAAATTGCACACCAGAGGAATCAAGAATTGCAAGATGCATAAAAACAGGACGGGGGTGAGTCATCGTACCTGCTTGCTCGCCTTCTCTGAGGTGAAGAACTTGCAGAACGGCCTGGACGACGACACGGACAAGATGGAGGAGCTGGAGGCCTCGCCTGTGACCAAGAGGCATACCTGCTGCCGCGCGCTCCTGCAGGGTGCGCTCACGATGTCGTGCTGTCGCCGCGGGCTTTTCTTGCTGCCGCCGCCGGACTTGTGCACTGGCGGCGCTGAAGTCCGCGAGGCCGAGAGGATTGACGCCGGAGAAGGGAAGAACGCCACGCCGCCGCTGTCGGTGGAGTCCTACGCGCGTGTTTCGGGGAATGCAATGACGCCACGGAAGGGCCGCCGTGGTGTCCCTTGATTGACAATGACGGCTCAGAAGATAAGGACGCGAAGCCGCCGCCGGCAGTAGAGCTCGCTGGCGTGAGCAGCTGCTTCGGTGAAGCCGTGAGCATCAAATCGCCGTTGGCAATTGGCCCTGCCATAGGATTCTTCGGCGATGCCACGGGCGTGACCCCGCTGCTTGTGGTGACGCATGTGCGCGTTGTCAGAAGTCCCAAAGAAGCCATGAACGACAGGGTGCTGAACTGCTGATATCAGAGCCCGCGGGGGACGCCATCGTCGGTTCTAAGAGAACTCAAAGATGTTGCCTGCACCACCGCCGGTGATCCACGGACGTGCAGGCGTGAATGCGAAGCCGCGGCCTCGCCTGATCCGTTCTGGTGGTGAGCTCGGCCAGGCGACCCCGCCGTGAAGCTCCTCTTGCTGACGCGCGACCTGCCGTCGCGGCTGGTGCAGGTCATCGCGGCGCCTCGCCTCAGTCATCGGCCAGTCCTCTATGCTCCACTGTCCGAGGTGGTGTGAGGTGGTTTGGTGCAGGTCGCCGCGGCGCCGCGCCTTAGTCGCCGGCACACCGTCCTCGTTCTCCTTGCTCCGTCGTTCGAGGAGGGGGTTGGTGCGCTGGTGACCAGAGGCGCTGCTGCTGTTGCAGCCATGCAGGAAGGGCCTCGGTCTGGGAGGAGCTCCCCAGGAGAAACCGATGGAGGTGGGGGATTGGGTCATGGAGGAGATGGAGAGGCTACGTGTCGGAGCGGAGGCAACTGTCTATGCTACGAACTCGCCACGAACTCTTGCTCGATTGTTCCATACAGCTCAAGTAAAACCGACAAAAACGACAGATCCATGACCCGCACCACCGCTGTACAGCAACCCAAGAAGCACAGCAGGCCAACGTCACGGCTAAAGCCACCCAGGCAAACAGGTCAAAGAACCAATAAAGGAAAGAACTCAGAGCATTCCAAAAATTGCTAGAAGGCACCAAAGCTATACACAAGAGAACCACTGCAGCAATTAAATCATCGAAAGGAGTACGTGTTAGCACCACAGTAATTCACACATAGGCCTCAAAATTCTGTGAAAAATCGAGGCAGTTCACGGTTAATATAGTAGTTATTAGCTCGAAAATAAAAGGATCCTGGTATAGTTTCGTGCAAGAATCACTGAATCGAGGCAATCATAGTAGCATTGGTCAGGAACATTGAGAAATTCAGACTTCACAGCCAAACCAAGATTCAGAACCAAATGTAATTTTTTTTTATTGCAGTTTGAATTACAGGATCTCATTGGTGTCGTGAGAAGAAGGAGGCTTGGTGAAGCGGCTGCTGGACCCAGGTGACATAGCGAATCAACACATTTGGCCGGACATGGTCTATCTGATAAAATAACGAGAACCCCTCCCGTGGCGCTCCCCAGGGCGCCGCCGGGGACAGATTTCCCTCCTTCCGCCGCCCCTCCCTCCGTTTCTCTCCCTCCGCCACTGCCGTCGGTGCTGGCCACGGTGGCGGCGGGCCCCGGCGCCAAAGTGCCCGGGGGGTTGTTGGAGGCGGCGACCGGCGGTGGTGGTTGGGGCAGCGACTTCCGGCTTCGGCGTGCTCCGCATCTAGGGCGGCGTCCCTGGATATGCGCCGGCGGCTCCTCCTCCACGGCCTCCGGCGATGGATGGTGGTGGCGGCGGCTGTTGGATCTTGTCCGCGCCGAGATCCATCATCGGCTTCTGCTGGCGGCGCGAGGAAGGGGGCTGCGATGCGCGGGGCGAGGATGGTGTGGTTGCGGCTTCCGCCGTCCACCAAATTCTCCTTCGTCATTGTTGGTCAGCTGATGGCGGCGTGGGGGCCTGTTCGTCTGCTTCGGGTTTGAAGGTGGCGGTCCTAGGGTTCTTCTGCGAAGATGAAGACCTACCAGATGCTGATCCTTTTCATCTAGCTGGAGTGTTGAGTTCTGGAAGGCTCAGCGCATCTTTTGCCTGTAGTTTGCTGGATCTGGTGGTATTCGGTCGCGCGCACCCATACTTTTATTCCGACCATTTGGTTCTGGAGGGAGCGAGCGACGCGAAGCTCTTTTTCTGTGTTGACACCAAGTGACTATGGATCCATGATGAAAGTTGAAAGAAGAGAATTTCATGAAGGCCGGATGAGAGGACTAGCTAAGGGAGGTTCAAGTCTCCACGCTGTTGAGGGACTTGCTTGGTGTTCCGGGTTTCACAGCAGCGGTATGAAAGTGGGAGCGACAACACATGTGAAGTTCAGAGTCCTACCTTTCAGGGTGAAAACCCAATGTTTGACCTTTACTGGTTGTGCCTGACAATGACCTTGTTGGATGCATTGTTTTGAGAGCGGGGACTATCTTCAGGGTGAAAACCTAAGATCGTAGATCGGGCGACGACGGTGTTAGAGCATTGTTCCCTTCTTGAAGACGTCGTTTTTGGAGAGTCTGTATTTCAAGTGTTGTCTTGGTGGTGGATGTATTCCTGTTGTTAGGCCCGAGATACTGTAGCGGGACTTTTGTTTCTTAGTTTTCTTTTCTATTTTTTGGCTGTGTGCATCTGTAGTGCCATTAGGGTGGTGCGTTGTTGCAGAGGCTGGGTGTAATTTGTATCTTTTAATATTAATATATTCCTTTTATCGAAAAAAAGTCTGATAAAATAACGAACTGTATGTTGTGAGGAGAACAAGTCATCATGTGCGATTAGAATGTCAATTCAGGTGTGGAGTTTTCTGATTCGAAAGTTTGTAATGGAGTCTGTAACATTGACCTTGATCACTGGTTAATACATGCGCAATTTCAAAAAAAAATTGTCAATTCAGTTAATCAGACAGTTTGTAGTTGAGATTTTCTCAATTTGATTCTTTCTTTGAGCTGTTTGATGGAAAACATGGAATAAGTCCTGTAGCTGTATGCAAACATGTGATTCAAAATCAGAATCCAGAAGCGCGACTTCTAGTTCGCACGGTCGACCCTGCTCGGCGCTGTGCCTGTCGCCGAAGAGACTGCGCCGCCCGTCACTGAGGGTGTGTTTGGTAGACTGGGGGAGCTCAGATATTCTCTCCTCATCCCACTTTTACCCAGGAGATCTTGTTTGTTAAACCGGGTCGGTCCAACAGAGAAACTCTCAGCAGATACGGAAAAGGGGTCGCAGCCCTGCCCAGGAGGGAAGCTCAAATCGAGCTTCGCTCCTCATCCGAGCTCTGCTCGCCCGAAACGCATCCCGCGAGGCCGGAAGTCAGCCCGAACGCGCAGGGGTCACGCGCCCCCACCTTTCTTCCTCTCCATTCTCCCCCTCTCTCTCCCTCCACAGACACATGCTCGGCAGGTCACGCTCGCCCCGGCCGGCCACCCAAGGCCGCCTCGGTGCGCCGCCGCGGCCGAGACCGCCGTCACCAAGCGCGGGCGGGAGGAACTCCCCTTCCGGCGGCGGCTCCTCTCGCCGGCGGCCTCAAGCGAGGGAGCGACTCGCCTCGGCCGGCCACCCAAGGCCGCCTCGGTGCGCCGCCGCGGCTGAGACCGCCGTCACCAAGCGCGGAGCAGGAGGGCCCCTTCCGGCGGCGGCTCCTCTCGCCGGCGGCCCCAAGCAGGGGAACCAGGCGTGGAGCAGGAGGACTCCCCTTCCGGCGGCGGCTCCTCTCGCCGGCGGCCTCAAGCAGGGGAACCTGGAGCAGCTCGCCCTCACCAGGCGCGGAGCAGGAGGGACTCCCCTTCCGGCGGCGGCTCCTCTCGCCGGCGGCGGCTTCCCTCGCCGGCGGCAGCGACCAAGACCCGATTGCTTTTTAGTTTTTTGTCCAGGGACCCGATTGCTTTTTAGTTTTTTGTCCAGGGACCCGATTGCTTTGACTGTTTGTATCCAGGGACCAGATTGCTTTTTACTTTTGTATAGCACAGCTCAAGTCATACGTGACAACCAAACAGCTTCTCAGCTGAGAAACTCTCAGCACACCCGGTCTACCAAACAAGGCCAAAAAGCTAAACTCAGCATAGTTGAGATCAGCCTAGTTGAGGGGAGAAAGAGATTGTGAGCAGCCCCGGGCTACCAAACACACCCTGAGGTGCTGCACATCCGCCCGCCGTTGTCAATGTGAGCCCACCCTCGGATTGCAGCTTCCTCCGTGATCCTTGTCATCAGGACTAGGACGCGCGCTCCGACGTGTCCCCGGCGCCAGGTCTGCTATGTGTAAGCGCGCATGACACCGTCCCTGTACGCGCCAATGCTCGTCGCCGCTTCAAGACCTCGTTGAGTATCTCCTATATAACTGTATATGATATTCAGAGTGTAGATTAATCAGATGGGCGAATGTTGAATGAATTAATCAGGATATTCTCAATTTCTTCCGCTAATCATTTCTGGTTGTGAGCTTCCGTTCGGCATTGAGTAATTTATTAGGGACCTGCATGATGGAAAGAGAGCCCAAATGCTACTTTGGAGATCAATCCCATACTCAGCTAGTCAGCTAATGATAAAGAGAACCTGTGAGTAGCTTAGGTTCCTGCGTAGATTTTACATGTACTCCTGAAGAACATATATATATGATGACATGTCTCTCTATAGGTTGAAGAAGGAATATCGTGTTGAAGTTGTATGAGTTGATCCGGGGATTTTTTGGTAAAGTGTAAGATTTGCATGATGTCTAATAAAGTGGTCGTTCTGGTTTGTTCTTCGGTGTAGAAGGGTTATTGGAGATTGCACAACACCAATAGGGCCGACTGCTCATGTATATATAGTCGGACACATGTACAATTACAGGTACAACCCTGAGAAAACACGGGAACCTATACCTATACCAGTCGAAGGGTCGGCACCGACACATAGACTGGAGCGAAACTCAGGAAAAGTCGTGGATGGCAATCCCTTCGTCATGATATCGGCAAACTGCTGTGACGTCGGTACGTGAAGAACTCGAACGCGACCGAGGGCAACTTGCTCACGAACAAAGTGGATGTCCAACTCGATGTGCTTGTTGCGCCGATGATGAACGGGGTTGGCGGAGAGGTAGACAGCCGACACATTGTCGCAGAAGACCACCGTAGCCTTGTCAACAGGACAAGAAAGCTCGGACAGAAGCTGACGAAGCCATGTGCACTCAGCCACAGCGTTAGCCACGGCGCGGTACTCGGCCTCAGCACTGGAGCGAGACACGGTGGGCTGCCTCTTGGAGGACCAAGAGACGAGCGACGAGCCGAGGTTGACACAGTAGCCGCTGGTGGAGCGGCGCGTATCCGGGCAACCTGCCCAATCCGCGTCCGAGTAGGCGACAAGGTCAGTCGACGTCAAGGGCGAAGCATGCAACGACAAGCCGTAGCCCATGGTACCACATACGTAGCGGAGAATCCGCTTCACCGCGGCCCAATGAGCATCCCGAGGAGCATGCATGTGCAAGCACACCTGCTGCACGGCGTACTGGAGCTCCGGTCGAGTCAGCGTCAAGTACTGAAGAGCACCAACGATGGAGCGGTAGAACGGCGTGTCGGACGCCAGCGACCCATCACTGGCGGAGAGCTTGGCCTTCGTGTCGACAGGAGTGGGCACAGGGTTGCAGTTAAGCATCCCTGCACGCTCGAGAAGCTCGTGGGCATACTTCCGCTGATGGAGGAAGAACCCGTCCGCACGCCGGACAACCTCGATGCCGAGGAAGTAGTGGAGCGGGCCAAGATCCTTCAACGCGAACTCAGCGCGAAGACGGTCGGTGAGCTGTCGAAGAAGACCAGCGGTGGAGGCCGTCAGGATGATGTCATCGACGTACAGCAGCAGGTATGCCATGTCGTTGCCGGTCCGGTAGACGAACAGCGATGCATCGGAGCACGTGGAGCGGAAGCCAAGCTGATGTAGGAAGCCGGCGATGCGCTGGTACCAGGCGCGGGGCGCCTGCTTCAGTCCATATAGGGACCGAGAGAGCAAGCACACGTCATCGGAGCGCTCGGTGTCGACGAAGCCGATGGGCTGCTGACAGTACACCTGTTCCTGCAGATGGCCATGAAGGAAGGCGTTGGAGACGTCCATCTGATGCACCGGCCACGCACGAGACGCGGCGAGGTGCAACACTGTGCGGATCGTGCCCGGTTTGACAACCGGGGCAAACGTATCCGTGAAGTCGACGCCAGCGCGCGCTGCCGAAAACCGCGCACAACCCAGCGCGCCTTGTAGCGCTCGAGAGTACCGTCGGAGCCGAGCTTGTGCTTGAAGACCCATTTGCCGGTGATGACGTTGGCGCGAGGGGGCCGGGGAACGAGCTCCCAGGTCCTATTACGCTGCAGCGCGTCGTACTCCTCCTGCATGGCGGCGCGCCAATGCGGGTCGCGCAAGGCAGCGCTGCAGCGCGTCGTACTCCTCCTGCATGGCGGCGCGCCATTGCGGGTCGCGCAAGGCAGCGCGAGCCGAGGTGGGCACCGACGAAGGAGCGGTCGCCGGGCCGGTCGCGGAGCCGGTCGCACCGGGCGGCAGGCCGGGTCGGCCGGCCGGGGGGCCGGTCTGGCCGGGCGGCAGGCCGGGCGGAGAACCGGGCGGCGCGCCGGGCGGCAGGCCGGGTTGGCCGGCAGGGGGGCCGGTCGGACCGGGTGCTGGGCCGGGTCGGCAGGTTAAAGGGGCGCCGCCGTCGTGCGGCAAGATGCTGTTGCCGCTGGCCCAGAAAGCATACGCGGTAGACGGAGACGGCGCGCAGACGTACTGGTCGGCGGGGTAGCGTGTAGACGGACGCCGCACGCCTGCTGACATAGGCATCCCCAATGGGCCTGCCGAAGATGGTGCCCGGGGTTTGCTTAAGGCCCATGACTCGATGAATAAGAATATTCGGAAGCCCAAGTTGTAATCAAGGAAAGCTAGAGTTGTATTAGGAATACTACTTGTAATCTTGAGGGACGGGTTGGAAACCCTCCCGGACTCTGTAAACTTGTATGTTACGAATCCCTCGGCTCCGCCTCCTATATAAGGGGAAGTCGAGGGACAAAGAAAGGGATCGATTCATTGTTCACGCAACCCTAGTTTTCATAATCGTCGAGTACTTTTCGGCTGAAACCTTCGAGATCTACTTGCCCTCTACTTCCAACTAAACCCTAGTCTACAATACGTAGGCATTGATAAGTTAATCCCTTGTCAATTGGCGCCGTCTGTGGGAACTAGAGGTGTCAAGGAGCTGATCTCGATGGCACGTTCAAGATCGTCGACTTCATCAACTTCGAGCAACACAATGGACAGAGGTAGACAGATCGAAACTGGTCTAGTCGATTTTGTACCTCACCCGCCCTCCCGTTTGGATGCATATGCGTATCTGGAGGAGCCCATGGAGATGACGTTCGGAAGGTTCCAATTTCGCGTCGAGAAAGAAGGAGCGTATCGTCTCGAAATTCCGATCTCGTCGGGATTATCAGCGATCGATCCCGATTTTTCGAGCTCGACATCATCAATCGAGTCAGGCGACGAGGAGACTTCATCGCCACGCTTCATCAGCACCAGGGCAAGTGAAAAACTCGCCAAGATCTTCAGCGACATGTCCTTCGAGTCGTCTGCGGACTCCAATATAAGCAGCGATTCTGACAGTGTCGACAGTTTCGACTTCATCGACAAATCCATCACTGTCGGAAAGGTCTTCGCCGGTCTATATGACGGTGTCACCAATCTCGACAAAATTCAAAAAATAAAGCATCATCAGATCTATGCAATCGGAGACACAAGCCGACCTCAGGAAGAGACATCAGAGAACTTCGACGAGGCGGGAAATCTGTTTGTCGATCCTGCAGATCTCACGCGAGGTCTAGGAACAAAATACATCGGCACAAGGACGCGGGAGATGGTGCAACTTCCGCAGACAGTATGGGATCGAGTCGACAGAGCTATCAATGGTACAGAGCCGATGACGGTAGCAGCAACAGCTGAGGAGCTACAAGCATATCAATATAGACTCGCACGAACTAGGCGAGAGCTCGAGAAACAGAAAATCACCTTGGACAAGAGGCAAGAAGCAGCATCAGCATCGAGTAGGCGCAGAGCGGAGCTAAGTCGTCAGTCAGGTACTTCGGGAAGCAGTCACAGAGAAGCTCGCAACAGGGCAAGATCTCGACTAAACAACATACCTGAAGCTAAGAGAGAGAATCTAGTTCAAAACTCGACATGTCCTTTATGTCGATAGACACGAGAGGGAACATTATCCCTAGGACGCCAGAAGCTGGCTATATGGCGACACAAGCCTACATCCTCGCATCCAAACCACCTGCCGGAGATCCAAGAGAAGCACTATACAACATGGCTATGGCAGGAGTAGGAGTCATGGGAGCGGCGTTCGTAAACTCACCTCCCGAAGGATCGGCAAGGCAAAATAGCCCACGACCTGCTGCGGCAGCACCAGGTCCCGAGAGAACCAGCGGAGCAAGAGACACAGAAATTCAAGCAAGGGTAGATAGAGCACGACAAAATAGAAGGGAGCATCGGCAGTCTCCAGACATAGCCGAAGAAGATATGTGTGGGTTACCATGCTTTACAAGGAGGGTCCGAAAAACTCGGGTGCCTTCAGGGTTTAAGCTACCCGATAATTTCAAAAAATTCGACGGCCTGCAAGATCCCGAGGATTGGCTAGTCGATTATCTCAAGACAGTGAAGTTGATAGGTGGAACCAGAGCAACAGCTATGCAAAGCATTCAAGTACACCTAAGTGGAGCTGCACGATCTTGGATAAAGAAGCTTCCTTCAGGTTCCATAGACAGCTGGGATGACTTTGAGGATATATTTGTCAAAAACTTCCAGTCCACTTGCAAAAAAACCGCATCGCTAGAGGAGCTGAGGTCATGTCGACAAAAGCACGATGAGTCAATGAGAAAGTACATCCAGAGATGGAATATCATCAAAAATTCGGCAGAAAACATATCTGACGAGAGAGCAATAGATGCATTCGTGGCAGGAATTCGACGGGGAGATTTCATCGAGGATTTGGGGAGAACCAACCCAAAGACAGTATCCGCGTTAATGGAGATAGCAAACAGGTGGGCAGATGGAGAGGATGCTGTCCACAATAAGCGACACAGGTCGGCTGAGGAAGACCGCAATCGCAATTTTCAAAATAGACGACATTTTTCTCGACAGTTCTCGAGTTATGATGCTCCTGGCCAAATCTCAGCTGGCTTTCGAGGAAACAGTGGAGGAAGCAACAGAGACGACTATCAAAGAGGCAACGATCAGCGTGGCGACAATAGAGATGATCCCCGAAATAACAGACAAAATAATGGACCAAGGTTTCAGAGACCTTTTGTGTCTCCCGAGGATATGATGAACGGGCCATGTCAGATGCATTTTTATGTCGACAATAATGGGAAGAGACGGTCGGGACACTGCGAGAAGGATTGCCGAAATTTTCAGGCAATGCTAAGGTTTGCAGGGCAAGCCAATGCGCAGGCAACAAATAGAAATCCTCAAGGACCTAGGAGCGAGATCCACCTACCACCTCCTCCCGCAATTACGGAAGAAAACCGACACCAACTCAGAATAGCGGCAGCACCACAACCACCCCCATACATCGACCCCAACTCCAACGGATCGGTCTCGATGATTCAGAAGGTAAGGCCGTCCAATAGAGCTCAGAAAGTGATTTCGCGACAAGTGTTCATGGCAGAAAAGATGCCTCCACCAACGATTGAGTACCTAAATTGGTCAGGGCAGGACATTGGCTTCACAATTGCGGATCATCCGCAGCAAGTTCCTCGACCAGGGCGGTCAGCACTTATCTTACCGAGCGGTGATCGCAGGATTCGATGTTTCTCGAGTATTCATAGATGGAGGCAGCAGTCTAAACCTTATGTACGCAGATACGCTAAGGAAGATGAACAAATCTCTAGCAAACCTGAAACCAACTGATACACGTTTTCATGGCATCACACCAGAAAAGCCAAGTTATCTGTTGGGGAAGATCCGAGAAAATTACAGAATAGAAAGGCTGGAGTTCGAAGTCGTGGATTTCCCATCGCAGTATCACGCCTTGTTGGGACGACCAGCGTATGCCAGGTTTATGGCGGTACCACATTACACGTATTTGCTATGGAGGCTACCAGGACCTAAGGGACCAATCACAGTCAAAGGAAGTTTCGCGTTAGCTGATAAGTGCGACAGAGATTTTCATCGACTATCAGAAACTTTCGGGATGCAAGCAGAATACATGGCGTCAAGGCTCATTACTGATTATGATGTGCTGCCAGATGTTGGGAGACCTAATAAAGAATCAACCTTTAACACTACGAAAGATTCCAACGAGGTGCAGATCCACCCGACAGATCCGAAGAAAACGACTTCCATCGCAACAAACATGGACCTCGCATAGGAAAGCGCGCTCATCGAGTTCCTCCGTGAGCACTGGAAAATCTTCGCATGGTGTTCAGCTGACATGCCAGGAGTACCCAGGGAACTTGCCGAGCACCACCTGAACTTGGATCCAATTGCGAGACCCATCAAACAACCTTTGCGGCGTTTTTCGGAACCAAACCGCAAAGCTATGCTGTCGGAGATAGATCGACTAAGAGAAGCTGGTTTCATCAAAGAACTACATACAGAGGCAACATGGGTAGCCAACCCAGTGTTGGTACCGAAGAAAAACACGAAAGTCCTTCGCATGTGCGTCGACTTCACGTGTCTCAATAAACACTGTCCAAAGGATCACTTTCCCCTCCCAAGGATCGATCAAATTATCGACTCCACGGCAGGATGCGAACGTCTTTCCTTCCTGGATGCATACGCTGGTTATAACCAGATCAGATTAAAAGAAGAAGAAGAAGTAAAAACAGCGTTCATAACACCTTACGGCGTGTTTTGCTACAGAACAATGCCCTTTGGCTTGAAAAACGCGGGAGCAACATATCAGCGGATGATGCAGAAATGCCTGGCAACACAGACTGGGAGAAACGTACAAGTGTACATCGATGATGTCGTCATAACGTCAAAAAAGGGGACAACGTTGATCGAGGATCTAAAGGAAACCTTCGACAACCTCGACAAGTTCTGCCTCAAATTGAACCCGACGAAATGTTCTTTCGGCGTCCTCACGAGAGAACTTCTCGGGTTCCTAGTTTCAGCAAGAGGGATTGAAGCAAATCCAGAAAAATTCAAGCTATCGTAACAATGAGGAAGCCAACAAAGTTGAAAGAAATACAACAGTTAACTGGGCGAGTCGCAGCTTTAAGCAGGTTCATCGCCAGGCTGGGAGAAAAGGCGTTACCGTTCTATGCTTTGATTAAGCAAGGAGAGAAATTTCAATGGAACGAAGAGGCAGATAGAGCTTTCGAGGATCTCAAGCGCACAATTTTGACACCACCAATCTTGGTGGCGCCTAACGAGAAGGAACCCCTCCTGTTATACATTGCAGCCACACCTCAGGTGGTCAGCACGGCACTTGTTGTCGAAAGAGAAGAAGAAGGAAAACTCCATGGAGTGCAGAGGCCGGTATACTTCATCAGTGAAGTTTTATCGCCTTCCAAACAGCGGTACCCGCAGTACCAGAAGTTAGCATACGGAGTATTCACGACAGCAAGAAAATTACGCCACTATTTTTCGGCACATCCGATAATAGTGGTCAATGAGGCGCCTTTATCCAACATACTAAATAATCCAGAAGCTACGGGTCGTGTCTCCCTTTGGGGAATAGAACTTTCCCCTCGGGACATCATGTACGAAAAAAGAAAGGCAATAAAGTCGCAAATTTTACCAAATTTCATTGCAGAGTGGATGGAGCTACAAAATACAGGACCCCCAGATTTATCGAGAACCTGGACTATGAACTTTGACGGGTCCAAGAGGTTAGAAGGAGCAGGAGCAGGTGTGATACTAATATCACCTGAAGGCGACAAATTAAAGTATGTCTTACGGATGATGTTTCCAAACGCGTCAAACAATGAGGCATAATATGAAGCCCACATACATGGGATGAAGATGGCGAAGGCTTGTGGTGCTACTCGACTAAAAATATTTGGCGACTCTCAATTGGTGGCTCAACAAGTCATGAATCAATGTGACGCAGTCAATGATAGTATGGTAGCATACAAGGAGGTATACAACGAGCTCGAGAAATTGTTTGATGGATGCGAGGTAAACCACATCAGCAGACTAAGCAACGATGAAGCCGATGTTCTCGCAAACATCGGGTCGCAATGTCTCGCGATTCCACCAGGCGTATTCTGGGAAGAGATAGCAGAGAGATCTACAAAGTCGAAGAAAGCAAAGAAGAAGGAGAAAGATGACAAACCCTCGGGGGATACCAAAGAAATACCAGAAGAAGAAGAGGAACAGGATCTCGTAATGATGATACAAATTCCATGGATGCAGGTATACATATCATACATCCTAAGAAAAGAAATACCCAATGATCCAGTTGAAGCAAGGCGAGTTATCAGACGATCCAAAGCCTTTACTGTGGTAAAAGGGGAGCTGTACAAACGAAGTATTTCGGGAGTTTTACAAAGGTGCGTCACACCCGAAGAAGGAATGATGATTTTGAAGGATGTGCACGAAGGGATCTGTGGTCATCACGCAAGCAGTCGAGCTATCGCAGCCAAGGTTTTTCGAGCAGGGTTTTACTGGTTGATAGCAATCGAGGACGCGAAGGAGATAGTACGAACTTGTGATGCGTGCCAGAGATTTGCCCGAAGCCTCACTCTCCGGCAGCAGAACTGATGCCAATACCATTGTCTTGGCCTTTTGCTCAATGGGGCCTCGACATGGTGGGAAAACTACACAAGGCCTCGCCAGGAGGATACGAGTATATGCTCGTTGCTGTCGATAAATTCACAAAGTGGATAGAAGCAAAACCGATAAATTCACCAGACGGAGCGTCTGTCGTCAAATTCGTGAAAAGCATCGTCTTCAGGTTTGGAGTGCCTAATAGCATCGTCACGGACAATGGTAGCAACTTCACATCCAAGGATTGCAGCAGTTGCGCACCCGCAAACCAATGGTCAAGTCGAAAAAGCCAATGGCATTATCTGCAATGGGATCAAGAAGCGATTGCTAGCACCACTGGAAAAAGCTCGACATACTTGGCCTGAAGAGCTACCAAGTGTGTTATGGAGTATTCAAACAACACCAAATACGGCGACATAGGAAACACCGTTTTTTCTGGTCCATGGAGCGGAAGCAGTGTTGCCAATAGAAATAGAGCATGATTCTCCAAGAGTTACAGAGTACGACGAAGAGGCCTCAAGAAAAGCACTGGAAGATGATGTCGACGCACTAGACGAAGCTCGAGACGAGGTGTTATCACGAGTCACTAAGTACCAGCAAGACCTGAAAAACTACCATAGTCGACGTTTGCGCCCGAGATCTTTTTAGGTTGGCGACTTAGTTCTTCGGCTCACGCAAAAAAGTCATGAGAAACTTGAGTCGCCGTGGCTTGGCCCTTACATCATCACAGAAGTACTCGAAGGAGGAGCATACAGGATAAAAGACAAGAAGACAGGGGTTGCCGAGCAAAACCCCTGGAACGTGGCGCAACTCAGGCGTTTATATGCCTAGAGCCGAAATATAGATCCTCCGCTGTAAAAATACAATGTACTGAAACGCCCGCGAGTTTTCAGATGCACTCTTTTCCTTTTCAGGGCACCGAGTGGGGCTGGAAAGGTTTTTAATGAGGCGGGCTCGCGGTGCTGCAATATAGCAAAGATATTGATGATTTACATCCTCTTTTTCGACACACTCGGGGGCTCACGCCCAATGATTGCAATATAGCTCTTCATGATAATTTTGTCTTGGTGCAAAGCACCTCACAAATCAATACAAGATAGTGATCAACAAAAAGCTCGGGGGCTCATAACCCGTGGCAACAAAATACATACACTCTCGCAAAATAGCAAAGCCACCAAGGCATAAAAAAAATAATAAAGCTTGAGCTCCGGCTAAAGGCTCGGGGGCTTATACAAGATAGATTATACTTTACAATATAGACAACTTTGTCGTCAAGAAGAATTCAACACAAACAAATATATATACAATTTCCTGCAATATAGTACAGCTCATTTGATGCCTAATATACTATCTATGGATAGACCTTTGTTATTTGTAGAAGTTGTCGTATGCTCAACATAGCTCCCTTTGACAAAAAACTCAAAGTCCATCCGAAGAAGTTCGTCCATCATTTCCTCGGCCACAGGAGTTACAGTCTCATTGATTTTGTCGATGTTCCTTTTTCGCTTCGACTGCTTGGCCAGACACTTGGCGACAATATTCGTCAGGTCTAATTTTCGGTAGCAGATTTGTATCATAATCATGGCGAATCTTGCTCCAGCAGATAGTTGAGCTCGCACAAAGTTATGGATACGAGGGGCATCCCGAATTTTTTCCATCAGACCAAGAAGAGTGTCCGGTACTTCGTTCCGAGGAAACATTGTACTATAAACCAAGGACAAGGTTCTGGTACAGAACTCAAGGAACTCACGAACCTGACAGGCGCGGTCTTGAAACCTGACAATCTGACGGGTGCGTTCTGGAGTGGCCCAGAACAGAGAACCATGATCGAGCGAAAGGTTAACCAGGAGATTGGTCCTTGCGTCTACTCTTTGGTCTTCAGCAGCAGTATTTAGAAAGGAACCTATTTGGCGACAGCGCAAGATTTTCAAAGGAGGATACAGTAAAAAAATAGACGAAGTTTTAGTTTGCAAAAGCATACCTGACATATCCAAACTGGCTTCATTCATCAACTCGAGCATAAAATTTTCTCGGGTGGTAGCTTCTGCAGCTTCAGAAATGGTGGCTTCCTTGGCAGCTATAGCTTCTTGAGCTTGCTGTAGTGCAACCTTCTCTTTTTCGGATGACTTTCGAGCTTGCTCCATCATCACAAGTGTTTGCTTCTTCGCATACTGAAGGTGCTGACGAAGTTCCTTCAAGTCCCGCGCTGAATCCTTACTCGAGGAATCTTCACCAAACTCGCTATCAACAGGCATTTTCTTCGAGTGGGAGGCAGCAGGAAAAACATTGGATGGGCGAGGAGTTGGAGTGTAGTTATCAAATATTAACTGAAAATAAAAATTTCGACATCAATTATCAAGCAAAATAGATTTCCATTGATTCTCACAATATTTACAAGGCATTACAATGAAGGATACCCTAACAAACTAGTGGGGTAAGTGTCGCCAAAGATACTTTAGCGACAGCTTCAGAAGGAAAAAAGAAGAAGAAAAAGTAAGAAAGACAGGGTGGTCTACTTGACCTCCGGCTTAGATGAACTCAGAGCAGAAGCTGGCTTGCAACCGAGAAGGGCAAGGATCGGTTTTGAGGGAGGCTTGGCAGCTTTAATCAAAGTTTGCCACTTCTTTGTCTCCATCTCCTCGATGTCGCCAACTTTTGCCCAGTCGACGTTTTGTTGGTTGTTGGCAACCAGAGCAATAGTGCCTTTGACGGCAATCTTCAGGCCTTCTTGTCGAAGTTTGAGCCCGAGATCTTCTATCAGGTTGAAGCATTTGGCGAGAGCAGCAAAAGTGTTGGGCTCTTCTTTCTTCTGGAAGAAATAGGGGAAAAGCTCCGATAGACCTGCTTCGGCATCAGCAAGGCCATCAGGTGCTTCATCTCCATGGATTTCAAGGAGCGAAAGCGCGTCGAGAAGCTCGTCGCCTTCAGGACTTTCCAGATCATACTCTTGGTGTGTCCTCCCTGAAAACAAGCAAAAAGGAACCTCGTCAATGTGTACGGTAAGAGAAAGTGAAGCAACCCGAAGAAATGCACAAGGATTTGAGTACTTACTAACAAAACGTCGACTCTGCGATTGCAAGCGGCTGAGGATGTCTTTTTCTCGAGCAGCTTGCTCGGTCACCTTATCGCTCAAAGCATTTTCTGCTTCATGAAGTCTTTTTCGTAGATCTTCAATGACAGCAGCATCAGATTCAGCCTTCTTGAGAGCCTTTTCTGTTTGCTCCAGCTTACGAGCAAGAGAATCAGCACGCTTGTTGGCTTCCACAAGGTTTTCTGACAAAATAGTCGACAGCAATGAAAATCATGACAAGAAAGAAGGGAAAAGATCATTTACTCGAAGATGTAGCAAAAATTACCTTCGGCCTTTTTAGCATAATCACGGTACCCGACGAATTGGGTACCGAGACGGATGAATTCCTTCATCAAAGGCTGGCAAAAAGAAAAAAGGGGGAGAAGATCGTATCAATAAAAGAGGAAAAAAAGAGTCGACATCATTGAAATACTCGGAATAGAAAAAAAGAAGGAAGCAACTCACATCATCAAGAGAAGGAGTCGTGGAGCTACCAGGTAGAAAGGTAGACTCCTTGGTCAGTTCAACCCTTGCCCTCTTGGGCGAAGGGGCACGGGGGCTTGCAGGAGGAGTAGGAAGCTCGATGTTTTGCTGAGGAGGCGAAGTTTCGTCCCCATCAGGTTGAGCTTCAGAAACAACTAAAGTACGTGACGTACTCGTTCGAGCAGTCGCGTCAATAGGTTGTTCTCCATCCTCATCGTCTCTACAATACAAAGGCGACAATATAAGAATCTACACAGATAAAAACATCGAGAGGAAAACAACAAAGCAATAGAGAACTTACGAGCTGACAAGGGAATCCTCGTAAAGATTCAAGGCTGCCTTCTTTTCAGAAGGACCAACCTCTTCGGCAGGAGGTGCGTTGGCCTTGGAGGTGCCAGAATCGACACCTTCATCCCTTTTTCTCTTGTTCCTTGGAGAAACAGCGGGAGGAAGAGAGCGTGTCGAGGAAGTAGCCTCAGACTCGGCTTCTTTTTCAGAGGAAGCCGCGGATTTTTGAGAAACCGTGACTTCACTCTCAGGGCGAGAAGTACCCTGGTTGTCATCGTCGACAACGATACGTTCTTCAACTTCTCCACCTTCAGGAAGAGGAGGAAGAGAAGCCAGAACGGGATGGTTCTGCGAAAAAATAAAGAGTGTCGACAAAAAAGTTGTGCAAAAGAAGCTACCAAGATAGTAGTCGATGAATACTAACAAAAAACTCGACAAGACAATATAGCGACTAAGAGGAAAAATTACCTCGGGAAGGGGATTGGCGCCACTATATGGCGTAATGCGGCAAGAAGATGGAATGGCATCCTTCTTGCTGAGCGATGAGATTCTTCGGATAAGCTTCTCAAAATCCTTCAGAGGAAGGTCTTTTGAGAGCCTGTCGACGTCTTTTTCACCAGCATACATCCAGAGGGGATTTTTGCGAGCCTGGAGAGGCTGCACTCTAATCCTAAGGAAATACGCGGTAATCTCAATACCCGACAGCTCCTTGCCACGGGTGTTTTGTAGCTCGTGGAGGCGAGTCGTCAGCGCTTCTGTCGCCAACTTCTCAGCTTCGGTAACTTCAGCATCCCAGGAACGGCGGCGAAGGATTTTGGCTTCTCCGTCAAAAGGGGCGATGTTGTCCTCCACTGAATTGGAGCTTTCTTCATGTACATACAGCCACCTCTTCCGCCAACCTTGGACGGAGTCGGGGAATTTGACGTCGAAATATTCGATGTCAGAACGAACACAGATAACAACGCCGCCAATATTGTAGGCGACGTTGTGGGAGCCATTACGGCGGAGACAGAAGATACGCTTCCACGCGAGCCCAATTAGGTTGGACCCCGAGGAAGCACTCACACAATGTGATAAAAATCGACACGTGGAGGATGGAATTGGGCGTCAACTCATGCAGTTGAAGCCCATAGACAAACAGAAGGCCCTGAAGAAACTCATGGATTGGGGGAGAAAGACCTCGGATGAGGTGGTCAACGAAACTGACCCGATACTCGATTGGAGGCGTTGGGTAGCTCTCCTCCTTGGGAAAGCGGAGCGAGTTTTATTTCTTGCTGAACCCCAGCTTCTTCAGCAAGTTGATGTCTTGGGCAGAGATCTTGGATCTTTCCCACTCAGCACTCCCCAGATCTGTTGTCGTCATCTTCGATTCCGGAGTGCTATGCCTAGTCAAACGGATGCGAGGAGGCATCAATGAGTGTGGCGGTGAAAGGTGTGCGTATGGTTGAGCGCTTGAAGAAAGGGGAGTAACAGAGGATTTTGCAGAGGGGAAGCAGAGGTGCGGCGCGAGCAAAAGGGCTGAAGGAGGAAGACGGTGCCTTTATATAGAGGTACGGTGAATCAACGCGCCGTTGGATTGGAGAGATTACGTGACAGATGGTGTACACGTGGACAAGGGGTAAAAAGTAATTTCATACAGACGAGAAAGAACCTGAGCTACAATACGTGCGCCAGGAAAAGCGGAGGACGTGTGTCCCCCACTTGCACAACGTGTCAACTTGATGAGCAATTTGGGCCCGCATGGCAGTGAGAGAACATTTCTCGTGTTTTCCTAATACAGCGGTCGTGGCTATCATCATCAATGATGTCACTTAAGCAACGGAAAAATTCGTTAAGGAGATTCATAAATATTGGCGACAGCAGAAGATAGTTCATTATTTCGGGAGCCTTTCGTCAAATACAAGGTTTTGCCCAAATGCTCGGGGGCTACTTTATAAAATAAAAGAGGGAAAGCTCCAGTATGACAAGATAGAAAATGGCGAGAGCCTATGATCAAACGCAATCGTTTGTTCATAGCCTCGGGGGCTACTCCCATCGGGAGCGCTGTTCGCGCACCCGAGAGATTTGAAAACTTCAAGAGAGAAGAAAAATATAGCAACATAAGGCGTGGAGCCTACACCCAAGCACAAGTCCTTGGCTGTAGCCTCGGGGGCTACTCCCATCGGGAACGCTGTTCGCGTGCCCGATGAAATTATAAAGAAAAGAAAGAAAGAAAGAAGAAGAAAAAGTGAGCATATTTCGAGTTATAAAAATAACTCTACATATACTCCCATTGGGAGAGCAATATAAGTCATCCATTGACTCAATAAAATGTGCTATTCCAACAGCCGAAAAAGCACTCGACAATATATTCTCAGAGCGCCAAAGTTGCGATTAAATCTCTGAATGCCGCAAAACTTTGCGAAGGTAAGACCCCAGATCCGTTCTGTGTGGCGTGGCGCCGTCTCTAACGTCGGTTTGCTACCTTTTTTCGTATCAACAGATACGAAGAAAAATCCTAATGGACGCGTTAGGTACCCGATAAATATGACTGGGACTCGACAGAATGGTAAGACCTTAAGCGGCACCTATCGAAGTTTACACCAGTATCCCGAGATCATGTCCAGGGACGTGATCTTGAAGTAGGTTTTTGCGGATTGCCACTAGAGCAGTTAACTATTACCTGATCCGTCAGATGAACTAGCCCCAACTATCATTATCCCTGTACAATATATAAATTCATATGCAAAAATATGTGATAAAGTTCAGAGTTATCGAATAAATATAAAGGTGGAGATTTTCCCTGACTTTGCGATTCAAGCAAAATCTCGGGGGCTACTGACATAAGCATCCCCAATGGGCCTGCCGAAGATGGTGCCCGGGGTTTGCTTAAGGCCCGTGACTCGATGAATAAGAAGATTCGGAAGCCCAAGTTGTAATCAAGGAAAGCTAGAGTTGTATTAGGAATACTACTTGTAATCTTGCGGGACGGGTTGGAAACCCTCCCGGACTCTGTAAACTTGTATGTTACGAATCACTCGGCTCCGCCTCCTATATAAGGGGGAGTCGAGGGACAAAGAAAGGGATCGATTCATTGTTCACGCAACCCTAGTTTTCATAATCATCGAGTACTTTTCGGCTGAAACCTTCGAGATCTACTTGCCCTCTACTTCCAACTAAACCCTAGTCTACAATACGTAGGCATTGATAAGTTAATCCCTTGTCACCTGCGCGGGCGCGGGTGAGCATGGGCTCAGGAGCCGCAGCGACGGGTGGCGAGGCAGACGACGAAGAGGCGGCCGAAGGGGACGCTGTGGGCGATGGCGCCTCGGGCGTCGCGGGCGACGGGGGCGCCTCGGGCGTTGCGGGTGCAGGCGACGGGGGCGCCGTGGGCGCCGCGGGCGACGGGGACGCCGAGGGACCACCCGGGGCCGGCGCAGAGGGGGCCGCCGCGGTCAGTCATCGGCGCGCGGCCGCAAGAGGGCCAGCGGGCGCCGGGGGCGTCGTCGGAGGTGTCGCCATGAGTCCCTCCTGAAAGGGAAAAACCAACTCGTCAAAGTACACGTGCTGGGAAGTGAGGACACGATGGGAGACCGGGTCGTAACATCGGTAGCCCTTGGTGTTTGCAGGGTAGCCGAGAAACACACAAGGGAGAGAGCGCGGCGCAAGCTTATGCGCAGCGGTGGCAGCAGTGTTAGGATAACACCGGCAGCCGAATATGCGAAGGTCATCATAGGCGGGCGGCGCACCGTAGAGAAGATGATGCGTTGTGTAGGACCAACGCACACGACACGGGCGGATGTTGACGAGGAGAGTCGCCGTGGCAAGGGCATCCGGCCAGAATCGCGGGGGCATGGAGGCGTGGAACAGAAGGGTGCGGATGCAGTCATTGAGGGTACGAAGCATCCGTTCGGCACGGCCGTTCTGTGAAGAAGTATATGGACACGTGAGGCGGAAGATGGCGCCGTGGGTGGCGAGAAGTGAGCGAATGGTGATGTTGTCGAACTCCTTGCCGTTGTCGGTTTGTAAGGCGTGAATGGGGCGACCAAACTGAGTGGAGACGAAGGCGAAGAAGGCGGTGAGGGTGGTGGCAACATCTGACTTACGGCGAAGTGGAAAAGTCCATACAAAATGCGAGTAATCATCAAGAATCACAAGATAATAGTTATAACCAGAGTTACTCGGAACCGGCGAGGTCCAAACATCACTATGAATAAGTTGAAAAGGAAAAGACGCAACTGTGGAGGAGGAACTAAAAGGAAGGCGAACATGTTTGCCTAGACGACATGCTTCACAAGAGTGGGCATCCGTTTTATTACAAGTAAAGGAGAAGCCTTGCATTATTTGAAGCAGAGTGGCGGAGCTAGGATGGCCGAGACGGGCGTGCCAAAGGTCGACACCGGCGGAGAGGGCGAGTGGACGACCGGTGGTGGTGGAGGCCGCACCAACGTGGTAGAGATCGCCGGGGCTGTCACATCGGTGGAGGAGCATCCGGGTACGACCATCCTTGATAGAGAAACCAAAAGCGTCAAATTCCACAGTCACAGGGTTTTCACGACAGAAAGACTTAACGAAAACAAGATTTTTAATCAAGTCAGGAGAAACAAGAACATTATGGAGAGAGAGAGAGAGGAGTGGATGTGGAAGGAAAAGAGATAGAACCAGTGTGAGTAATGGGAAGAGCATGACCGTTGCCAACGATGATGCGAGAGGAAGTGGAAGCGGGTGTAGAAAATGAGAGGTTACCGGGGTGCGCAGCCATATGCGCGGAAGCACCATTGTCCATGAATCAGTCGCCACCGCCACCATACGCCCCGACGGAGGGGGCGCTCTGGAGGGCGGTCAAGAGCGCGGGATCCCACGGGGTCGCGCCCGGTGGGGCGGCGTAGGTCGGGGTGGGCTGGGGTGCCGCGTAGAACGCCTGGTGAGTGGCTGGGCGCGGCCCCATGATGCCCGGGTAGGGGGCACGCGGCACAGGCATGGAGTAGGCGTGAACAACCCCGGTCCACGGATTGTGACCGCCGGTCCATGGCGGAGGGGCGGTGTGCTGAGGTGGACGAGGCGCAGAGGCGGTGGCACCAGCATTGCTAGCGCCGTTGCCACCACCGCCACGGCGACGACGGCCGCGGCGACTACCGCCAGAAGGCGCCGTTTGGCCGGTCCAGGGCCCGGTCTGGCCGGCCTGGGCGCCGGCCTGGGCGCCGGCGTGGCCGGTCCACGGTCCGGTCGGACCAGCCTGGTGACCGGGCTGGCCGGTCCACGGCCCGGTCGGACCGGGCGGCTAGCCGGCGGCGGGGAAGCCCGACGGCGTTCCCGTGGGACGAGGTGGAGGGGCTCGGGGCGCGGGGGATTGGGCACCGCGGGAGAAGCCGGCGACGAAGGCAGTGTGGGCCGCCCGAGCCCGAAGGTGCTTAAGGCGGCGCTCCTCGAGGCGTAGGTAGGCCACGGCCTGCTCGAAGGTGGGCGTGGTGAGGAGCGTGAGGTTGGAGGCGGCGTTGCTGAGGTCCTCGCCGAGACCCGCCGACAGGGTGGAGAGCATGATCTTGTCATCGATCGGGAACTCCAAGTCACGGAGCTCGTCGGAGAGGCTCTTCAGCTTGAGAGCGTAGTCGTCGAGAGACATGTCGTTCTGGTGGGTGCCAAAGAACTCCTGCTGGAGGAAGGTGACCCGCTGGATTTTGTTGTCGGTGAAGAGGCCGGTGATCTTGGCCCAGACCATGTGGGCGGAGTCGCCGTCGCGGACGATGGTGCGGAAGATGTCGTTGGAGACGGTCTGGTAGAACCAGCGGATGATGGTGGCGTCGATGGCGAGCCACTCGGGGTCGTGCGGCATGGCGAGGAGGTCGATGGTGCCGTCGACGTGATCGAGGAGATCATACTCGCGGAAGAGTAGCCCGAAGTACGTCTTCCACGGGAAAAAGTTGGCAGCGGTGGTGGAGAGCTTCACCGGCACGCGCTCGGCGATGGGGATGTCGCGGATGACAGCGACGGAGAGGCCGACGAAGGGGTTGCTGCTGCCGGAGCGAGAGGAGTTGAAGGGGTCGGAGCCGGAGGAGGAGAAACCGGCCATGTCGGAAGCGGTGGTGGTGGCGGGGAAGGCCGGCGGCGCTCTAGATGAGAAGGGCGGCGGCGCTCTAGATGAGAAGGGCGGCGGCTAGGTTTGGGGGAGGTGGAGGCCGGCGGCGCCCTAGGGGGGAGGGGGCGGCGGCTAGGGTTGGAGGGGAGGTGGCCGGCGACGCCCTAGGGAGGAGGGGGCGGTGGCTAGGGTTGGAGGGGTGGTGGCCGGCGGCGCCCTAGGAAGGAGGGGGCGGTGGCTAGGTCAGGACCCGAAGGGTCTCTGATACCATGTAGAAGGGTTATTGGAGATTGCATAAGACCAATAGGGCCAGCTGCTCATGTATATATAGGCGGACACATGTACAATTACAGGTACAACCCTGAGAAAACACGGAGACCTATACCTATACAATATGTTACTCAACATTCGGAAATGCATGGAGTGTTCGTGGTTGATAAATACATTATCATTGTGTATTCATATGGAGAAATATGTATGGTTTTATGCTCTTTTTAAATAAATAAACAATAAAATTGTACCAAAGTTTGTTCATGAGAAAATGGGTGTACATGTGTTTTTTATGTGAATAAAAATGAAAAAAGACATAGATTATGAAATATTCATTTTTTAAACGACGCAAAGTACATACATCTTGAGATAAGTCATGATAAAAGCAAGTAGCACAACAGCTAGGTGCTGCCGAGCATGATGACGGAGGTGGGACAAATGCTACATATATTTTAGTATTTTTCATGAATCTTTAATGGGGAAACAATCACCAACAGTATATACTATAGTTTCACCAATACATGATTATGCTATCTCTCTGTTCTAAAATAAGTCTTGTGATTTTGTCTAGATATGAATGTGTCTAGATGCATTTTAATATATAGATGTATCCATATCCAGAACATGCATTTTGGATGGAGTACAAATTTGGCACTCACCAAATTGACAAAGGAAAACGCTAGCAATCACCCGGGGATCTCTCGCTTCCTTCCTCCGCATCGCGAGCGTGACACGCGTCCGCGTGCGTGGTCAACGTGGGTGGGCCCCACCCAAAGCTTATCCTGACGTTCTCTTCTACCTAGCGTCGTCTAGTACTACTACTTCCGATTCCCCAACCAAAATACGCCGCTCCTCTCAATCGCACCGGCACGGCCACCCACCGCCGATATACCGTGTCCTCTTCTCTCCCGCGAGCGCGCCGCCGGCCTCCACCACCTCGAGCGCGCCGCCCCCAATCCCTACCTCTCCTGCCTCCTCAAATGTTGCTGCAAGCGGCGGCGCCATTGATGTATGTCGGGCCGTCGGCCTTTTGCTGCGAATCCCGCCGCTTCCCCGCGCTCATCTCGTCGAGATAGTCGCCGCCATGGAAAAGCTGCGGAGATGGGCGGTTGGAAGAGGCTCTTGCTGCAAGGGGCGGCCGACCTTGCCCTGCTGCAAAGGATTGGCTGCGCGGATCCTGTGTCCCGCCGCCGAGGGCACATGAGGCTCCTACCTTTGTGGCGCCACCGGCGGCGGCCGTTCGCAGCAACTGCGGAGGCCGTTGGTAGCAGCGGTGGTCGCTGTTTGTAGCAGACGCGGAGGCCGTGGTTAGCAGCGGCGGCGGCGGCCGGCCGTGCTACAATTGGCGGCCGGTAGTAGCAACCACGGAGGCCATGGGTAGCGGCGGCGGCGGCCATTCGCAGCAACGGCGGCGGCCGTGGGTAGCAGCGCCGGCGACGCCCGACCTTGCTACAATCGACGGTTGATAGTAGCAGCGGCGACGACCGTTCGCAGCAACGGCGGCGGCCGTGGGTAGCAACGATGGACGCCGTTTGCAGCAACGGCGGAGGCTATGGATAGCTGCGGCGGCGGCCATTTGCAGCAACGGCAGTGGCCGTGGGTAGCAGCGGCGGCAGCCATGGGTAGCAGCAGTGGGCGACGTTTGCAGCAGCGACGGCCGCCGTGGTTGCTCCCAGGCACATCGGGCGGCTACCAGCGGCGGAGCACCGCCGGCGTGCACTGATGGGGGAGGCAGAGCGGTGGAGAGGGCTGCTGCATCGACGACGACACTTTCAAAGTTCTCCGGCGACTCACTCCCGGCTTCTCCGGCGAATCCGCTTTGGGCTTCTCCGACGACGCCGCCACCAGCAGATGGACCAGTTGCGGGCAGCAGAGTCCAGTTCGTGGACGAAGGCGACGAGTGTTTTTTCTTTATTTTTCTACTGGTGGAAGCGGTGCTCACGTTGTACGGTTCTGATGGCTCGTATCGTACGGCCGACGACCCGGGGGATCGGAGGATTTCATCCCGGGGGACGCTCAGCACTGTCCATAGACAAAACGTGTCCTAGTAGTTGACAATGATTAATGATTTACTTATCCCATACAAGACTGAAGCCCAAACGGCAAAACGGGGGTGCCCTCTTTTTGCAAAAATAAAAATAAATTTAGAAGATCGAATAAAATTATCAGGTCAAAATTTTGATGACACTGGCTTCACAAATTTTAGTTAGGAGCATATATGAGTATTTTAAAATTTTGAATTTGTAGGGGTTTCAGTCACGAGTCTCTTAAGTCATGCAACTAATGTAAATATGGCATGATCGAGATGATACACGTGACATTTGCATGATGATCACATGGTTAGAGCTTTGGTCATCACGACCTTTAAAAATGTGTGATAAGAAAATAAATAGAAAGTGTGTGATCCTATTGAAGGTCGCACTATTTAAAATAAATAGAAAGTGTGTGATTCTATTAAAGATGGCACTATTTAAGCTCGTGGAGTTTTTGAGAAACAGAAGCTACGATGGAGTGCACATCTATTCACTACTTACTGAGTGTAGGCTTTTAAGAATTTAGATATATATGTTGAGACATTGGAGGTATTACCAAAGAAAGCTAGCTAAGGGCTCTAGGTGGGCTTGGTCGGGATTTTGGATCGAGGGGATTGCGACCTGGCGGCGGCGCCCTGTCAGATCTTGGGTCTGGGCCGAGGTGTAGCGTGTAGGAGATCGAGCTCGGCCACCCGCCCGACCCCACCCTTCTCAAATCCCTCCTCGCCAGCATTGGAATCTCCGACGCCGCCTCCTGCCAGGCCGAGATCGAGTACCTCGAGGAGCAAATCCTCAGCCAGGAGGAGGACACCGACCTGCTCCTCGTCGGCGGCGTTGTCGCCCTGCTCCGCTACAGCCTCTTCGACCCCGCCAACTCCAAGGCCGCCCGGTACTGGCCGTCGGTGGGCAACGTGCAGCGCCTCCTGTCCTGGGGCGGCAGCGGCAGCGGCAGCGGCAACACCTCCTTCTCGGTGCCCAAGGAGTTCTCCTGCCCGATCTCGCTCGACCTCATGCGCGATCCCGTGGTGGTCTCCACCGGCCAGACCTACGACCGCCCGTCCATCATCCAGTGGATCGGGGAGGGCCACTCCACCTGCCCCAACTCAGGCCAGGTGCTGGCCGACAACCGCCTGGTGCCCAACCGCGCGCTCCGCAGCTTGATCTCGCAGTGGTGCGGAGTCTACTGCTTCCAGTACGATTCGCCGGAGAGCAACGAGGGGATGGCGGAATGCGTCGCCACGGCCTGCAGCAGCAAGGCGGCCGTCGAGGCGAACAAGGCCACCGCCAGGATTCTGGTCAGGATGCTGGTGGAGGGTTCCGATAGCGCAAAGGCGGTCGCTGCCAAGGAGATCAGGTTGCTGGCCAAGGCCGGGAAGCAGAACCAGACATTCATCGCCGAGCTTGGCGCGATCCCGTTGCTCTGCAGGCTGCTCCCGTCGACGGATCAGATGGCGCAGGAGAACGCGGTGACTGCGCTGCTCAACCTGTCCATCTACGAACGAGCCAAACAAGACACGGATCATGGAGCAGGAGGGTTGCTTGCGGCTCATCGTCAACGTGTTGCAGAATGGATGGACTACGGAGGCCAAGGAGAACGCAGCAGCAACTCTGTTTAGCCTCTCCGTCGTCCATGATTACAAGAAGATGATCACGAACGTGTCTACAGAACGAGCCATGCGCTCTGGAGAAGCTGGCCTCTATGCTGAAAAAGGGGACGCCGAGGGGGAGGAAAGATGCGGTGATGGCGCTATTCAACCTCTCGACGCATCCAGAGAGCGCGGTTGTAGCCTTGATCGAAGCCCTGAGAAACGACACCGTGTCGGAGGAAGCCGCCGGTGCTCTGGCTCTGCTGATGAAGCAACCGTCCGTCGTGCATCTCGTTGGGAGCTCTGAAACCGTGATCACCACCCTCGTCGGATTAATGAGGTGGGAAACTCCAAAGGGCAAGGAGAATGCAGTGTTAGCTCTATACGAGATCTGTCACCGTGGAGGCACGACCTTGGTGCGGAGAGTAGCAAAGCTTCCGGGGCTGAACACGGTAATTCAGAACATCACACTGACCGGAACGAAGCGTGGCAAGAAGAAAGCGAGCTTGATCCTCAAGATGTGCCAGAGGAGCCAAAAGGTTCAGACGGCACGGGCACTGATATCGAAACAGGGTTCGACAACTAGACCGGCATAAAAGTACTTCAGCATATATGTATGTTCAGACGAAGAATCAACTATAAATGCATGCGAACTATATGTGGTTGAACCAAACTACAGAAGAACCTCAGACACAAAATGTATATGCACTTAGTGGCATGGTTGAAATATTGGGCCTGCACTTAGTGGTCCATACTAGATTTCAGATTTCCTATAAATCTCAAAGCCCACATAGTGGCAGCCTTGTGAGTTTGAGCCCAAGTTGGTGGCAGCTCACTAGGGAGTGGCAAGAGGTGGGAAGTTTAGTCCCACATGGAAAGTTAGGAGGAAGTTAGACCACCTTATAAGGTGGGTTGTTCCACCACTAGCAAGTGAGTAAGAATAGGAGTGGTTCACGCGCGCTCCTCCTCCTCCTCGCTCGTCTTGACACGACGCGCGCCGCGCTCGTGGTGAGTGGTTTGAGCCTCGAGCCGAGACTTTCCTTTCTTTTTGCAGTTCAGGAAAACGAATAGAGTCCTAGACGGACGCGTCGCAGTTAGTTCGCTCCCGAACCGTGGGCTATCTGTAACCGACTCGAAACGTGTGCGCGACGTGGGCGTGCCCCACGTTGCCTAGGGTTTCCTGAGCCTATATAATCTCCTGCCAGGCTACCGCAGAAACATATCTAATACATGAGTTAGGGTTTTGCCACCTCTCTCTGCTTGCGCCGCCATCGTAGCCTACTCCATCCCGTGCGCCGACGTGCATCGGCGAACGGGAGAGCAGGTCTCCGGAACCGCTCGTCCTTGCGATCCTGTACGGGAGAGGGCGAATCAGGTTTTTGGGAAGCGCTCTGCGCGACTGCTCAAGCTTTTCATCACGGGTCGCCTTCCGTCCAAGTCGGGCGGTGCTGCCTACCGTCATCTTCAACGCCGTCTACTTCGACCTGTCGTCCCTGTCGTCCACAACGTTGTCATCAACAACGTTACTGCTGCGACATCATCTTCTACACCTCCACCGCCACCTCCACCAGATCGGTACGTGCAACATATCTCGATCTGTTTAGCGATGGATGCTTTACCGTTTGTGTTGCTGCTACTCATGTTGATTAATGCATCTAGTTTGTTCGAGTTTCACATGTTAGTAGTTGTTGTCATCATGTTTTATATTCTGGAATTAATCATGGAAATTGTGCCTAATTATCCAACAATCCAAAACCTAATTGTAGGCAATACATGAGGTCAAGTCTTTCTTGTCAAAGTGCTTTGATATGAAAGACCTGGGAGAAGCTGATGTGATTCTGAACATCCAGCTTATTAAGAATGAGAGTGGGATTACTCTAACGCAATCCCATTATGTTGAGAAGATCTTGAGCCGGTTCGGCTATATTGATAGCAAGTCTTCTCCAACACCTTATGATCCCATTGTGACATTGCGCAAGAACCGGAGGATTGCCGTAGATCAATTGAGATATTCTCAGATCGTTGGCTCACTCATGTACTTAGCGAGCGCGACTAGACCTGACATCTCTTTTGCTGTTAGCAAGTTGAGTAGGTTCATGTCAAACCCGGGTACTGATCATTGGCATGCACTTGATAGGGTCATGCGCTACCTATGTGGTACAATGAGTTATGGGATTCACTATTCAGGGCACCCAGTTGTGCTTGAAGAATATAGTGATTCAAATTGGATCTCTGATGTAGCTGATCTCTATGCCACTAGCGGGTATGTATTTACCTTTGGAGGTGGCGCAGTGTGATGGAGATCTTGCAAGCAAACCATAGTGACGAGGTCAACTATGGAAGCAGAACTTACTGCTTTGGACACAACCACTGTTGAATCAGAATGGTTGCGTGAGCTCTTGATGGACTTGCTCGTGGTTGAAAAACCTGTACCGGCAATCCTTTTGAATTGTGACAATCAAACCGTAATTGTCAAAGTGAACAATTCTAAGGATAACGCGAAGTCATCAAGACACGTCAAAAGACGTTTGAAGTCCGTCGAGAAATTGCGAAACTCCGGAGTAATAACTGTTACATATATTCAAACAGACAAAAACCTGGCAGATCCCTTTACAAAGGGACTATCACGTAATGTGATAGAAAGTGCATCGAGGGAGATGGGTTTGAAACCCGTTGATGTTACACCATAGTGGCAACCCAACCTTTGTGATCGGAGATCCCGTGAATTAGGACCTGGTAAGAACAAACTAGTGGTTTAATTGAGGAGAGTATTATGTAACCCTCTCTATGTGAAGATGCACAACTCTCAATTGCTGTAAGGCAGGTTGGAAACAAGCATTAATGTGTTTATGTTGGCTACTTTAGCAAAGATGCTGTCCTACAGAGCATTCTTGAAATAACACACCTATATGAGTCTGATTGTTAAACGTCGCAATCTATGAGATTTGGGTGATCTCTAGTAAACTCATGAAGAGACCACGAAGTATGACGCATATGCTTCACCCGCGGGGTAGGCTACGGCAGCCATGTCACCGGTTATGACTTTGAGTGAAACCCTGTTCACGCAAAACTTGCAATTCAAGGCTTAGTCCATTGTTCAAGTGTGAATGGATGTAGCTTAAGGTTCTAGGCGGAAGTTCAACTTAACAGTCTCCGCTGAAACACTGGTATATAAACAAGCAGCGAGTATTGGTAAATATCTAAATGGGGATTTGTGATCTGGTGGGGGATTGTTGAAATATTGGGCCTGCACTTAGTGGCCCATACTAGATTTCAGATTTTCCTATAAATCTCAAAGCCCACATAGTGGCAGCCTTGTGAGTTTGTGAAGGAGATATGCCCTAGAGGCAATAATAAAGTGGTTATTATTTATATCTTTATGTTTATGATAAATGTTTATATATCATGCTATAATTGTATTAACCGAAACATTAGTACATGTGTGATATGTAGACAAACAAGAAGTCCCTAGTATGCCTCTTAAACTAGCTTGTTGATTAATGGATGATTAGTTTCATAATCATGAACATTGGATGTTATTAATAACAAGGTTATATCATTATATGAATGATGTAATGGACACACCAAATTAAGCGTAGCATAAGATCTCGTCATTAAGTTATTTGCTATAAGCTTTCAATACATAGTTACCTAGTCCTTATGACCATGAGATCATATAAATCACTTATACCGGAAAGGTACTTTGATTACACCAAACACCACTGCGTAAATGGGTGGCTATAAAGGTGGGATTAAGTATCCGGAAAGTATGAGTTGAAGCATATGGATCAACAATGGGATTTGTCCATCCCGATGACGGATAGATATACTCGGGCCCTCTCGGTGGAATGTCGTCTAATGTCTTGCAAGCATATGAATAAGTTCATAAGAGACCACATACCACGGTACTGAGTAAAGAGTACTTGTCAGAGACGAGGTTGAACATGGTATAGAGTGATACCGAAGATCAAACCTCGGACAAGTAAAATATCGCGTGACAAAGGGAATTGGTATTATATGTAAATGGTTCATTCGATCACTAAAGTCATCGTTGAATATGTGGGAGCCATTATGGATCTCCCGGATCCCGCTATTGGTTATTGGTCGGAGTGAGTACTCAACCATGTCCGCATAGTTCACGAACCGTAGGGTGACACACTTAAAGTTGGATGTTGAAATGGTAGTACTTGAATATGGAATGGAGTTCGAATATTTGTTCGGAGTCCCGGATGAGATCCCGGACATCACGAGGAGTTCCGGAATGGTCCGGAGAATAAGATTCATATATAGGATGTCATTTTATGTGAATTAAAATGTCGCTGAAAAGGTTCTATGGAAGGTTCTAGAAGGTTCTAGAAAAGTCCGGAAGAAACCACCAAGGAAGGTGGAGTCCACATGGGACTCCACCTCCATGGCCGGCCAGCCCTAGGTGGGGAGGAGTCCCAAGTGGACTCCCCCTTAGGGGGCCAGCCACCCCCCACATGGGAGGTGGAAATCCCACCTTTTGGTGGGAGTCCTAGTTGGGCTAGGATTCCCCCTCTTATGGAAGGTTTTTTGTTCGGGTCTTATTCGAAGACTTGGACACCAACACTTGGGGATCCACCTATATAATGAGGGGCCAAGGGAGGGGGCCGGCCACCCCAAGACCACAAGCTGGCCGCCCCATTGAAGTGGCCGGCCACCCCCTCCCAAACCCTAGCCGCCCCCTTCTCCTCCATATCTTCCGCGTAGCTTTAGCGAAGCTCCGCCGGATTTCTCCACCACCACCGACACCACGCCGTCGTGCTGTTGGATTCAAGAGGAGCTACTACTTCCGCTGCCCGCTGGAACGGGGAGGTGGACGTCGTCTTCATCAACAACCGAACGTGTGACCGAGTACGGAGGTGCTGCCCGTTCGTGGCGCCGGAACCGATCGTGATCAAGATCTTCTACGCGCTTTTGCAAGCGGCAAGTGAACGTCTACCGCAGCAACAAGAGCCTCCTCTTGTAGGCTTTGGAATCTCTTCAAGGGTGAGACTCGATAATCCCCTCGTTGCTACCGTCTTCTAGATTGCATCTTGGCTTGGATTTCGTGTTCTCGGTAGGAAAATTTTTGTTTTCTATGCAACGTTATCCTACAGGTGGTATCGAGCCGTGTCTATGCATAGATGGTTGCACGAGTAGAACACAATGGTTTGTGGGCGTTGATGCTTTTGTTATCTTTAGTTGAGTACTTTGCATCTTTGTGGCATAGTGGGATGAAGTGGCTCGGGCTAACTTTACATGACCGCGTTCATGAGATTTGCTCCACGCTCGACATGCAACTTGTATTGCATAAGTGGCTTTGCGGGTGTCTCGTCTCTCCTACTATAGTGAAGATTCAATTTACTCTTCTATCGACAACACTAGTATCACCGTTGTGGTTCATGTTCGTAGGTAGATTGGATCTTACTCGAAAACCCTAAACCACGTAAAATATGCAAACCAAATTAGAGAACGTCTAACTTGTTTTTGCAGGGTTTGGTGATGTGATATGGCCATAATGTGATGATGACTATGTATGAGATGATCATTATTGTATTGTGGCAACCGCAGGAGCCTTATGGTTGTCTTTAAATTTCATGTTGAGTAGTATTTCAAAGTAGTTGTAATAGTTGCTACATGGAGGACAATCATGAAGACGGCGCCATTGACCTTGGTGCTTCGCCGACGATGATGGAGATCATGCCCGTTGATGATGGAGATCATGTCCGTGCTTTGGAGATGAAGATCAAAGGCGCAAAGACAAAAGGGCCATATCATATCACATATGAACTGCATGTGATGTTAATCCTTTTATGCATCTTATTTTGCTTAGATCACGACGGTAGCATTATAAGATGATCCCTCTCACTAAAATCTCAAGATAATAAAGTGTTCATCCTTAGTAGCACCGTTGCCAAGACTTGTCATTTCGAAGCATCTCGTGATGATCGGGTGTGATAGAATCAACAAGTGCATACAACGGGTGCAAGCCAGTTTTTGCACATGCGGATACTAAGGTGGCCTTGACGAGCCTAGCATGTACAGACATGGTCTCGGAACACGTGATACCGAAAGGTAGAGCATGAATCATATGATTGATATGATGAACACTTTGAATGTTCGCCATTGAAATCACACCTTGTCTCGTGATGATCGGACTTAGGTGCGGTGGATTTGGTTCGTGTGATCACTAAGACAATGCGAGGGATATTGTTTTGAGTGGGAGTTCACCTAGTTTTTAATTAAGTTGAATTAAAATTTGAACTCAATTTGTCATAAACTTAGTCTAAACTATTGCAAATATATGTTGTAGATATGGCGTCCTCAATCAATTTTAACCAGTTCCTAGAGAAAGAAAAGCTTAAGAGCAACGGTAGCAACTTCACTCGACCGGTTCCAGTCATGTGAGGATTTTCCTCAATGGCGGAAATCTGCAATATGTGCTTGATGCACCGCTAGGTGACCCTCCTGCAGAAACTGAAACCGATGAAGTAAAAGCTGTTTACGCAACTCGGAAAACTCGGTACTCTCAAGTTCAGTGTGCCATCTTATGCAGTCTGGAAGCCGATCTTCAAAAACGTTTTGAGCACCACGATCCACATGAGTTGATCAATGAGTTGAAGACTATATTTGAGACTCATGCGGCCGTGGAATGCTATGAAGCATCGAAACACTTCTTCAGCTGTATGATGGAAGAAGGCAGCTCCGTTAGTGATCACATGCTCGCCATGACCGGGCATGCGAAGAAACTTAGTGACTTGGGAATAGTGATTCCTAATAGACTGGGGATTAATCGTGTCCTTCAATCACTGCCACCTAGTTACAAGAACTTTGTGATGAACTACAATATGCAGAACATGAACAAAGAGTTACCTGAACTCTTCTCCATGCTAAAATCTGCTGAGATTGAGATCAAGAAAGAGCAAGTGTTGATGGTCAACAAGACCACCAGCTTCAAGAAACAGGGCAAGTCTAAAGGCAAGAACAGGAAGAGTGGCAAGAAAGCTGCCACGCCTCCTGTGAAACCTAAGACTGGCCCTAAGCCTGATGCTGAGTGCTATTACTGCAAGGAGAAGGTGAAGGAGATATGCCCTAGAGGCAATAATAAAATGGTTATTATTTATATCTTTATGTTTATGATAAATGTTTATATATCATGCTAGAATTGTATTAACAGAAACATTAGTACATGTGTGATATGTAGACAAACAAGAAGTCCCTAGTATGCCTCTTAAACTAGCTTGTTGATTAATGGATGATTAGTTTCATAATCATGAACATTGGATGTTATTAATAACAAGGTTATGTCATTGTGTGAATGATGTAATGGACACACCCAATTAAGCGTAGCATAAGATCTCGTCATTAAGTTATTTGCTATAAGCTTTCGATACATAGTTACCTAGTCCTTATGACCATGAGATCATGTAAATCACTTATACCGGAAAGGTACTTTGATTACACCAAACACCATCTGCGTAAATGGGTGGCTATAAAGGTGGGATTAATTATCCGGAAAGTATGAGTTGAGGCATATGGATCAACGAGTGGGATTTGTCCATCCCGATGACGGATAGATATACTACGGGCCCTCTCGGTGGAATGTCGTCTAAATGTCT